>NC_057861.1:651983223-652283223 GCF_019393635.1 Dromiciops gliroides
CATATGTGTATGTATATGCTCATTCATGTTTGTTGAGTAAATGGTCATCAGTTTGCACCGAATGTTACAAAGGTAACTTGCATCATATAAGTTGATATGGAAAGGTAATTATTTCTTTCCCATAAAGAGACAGTGGCTTACTTGGTCAGCATTGGTTTCTCATCATTAACAGGTAGGATCTTTATTGAAATAGTTCTCAAGATTTTATGTTTCCCATCTGACAACTGGACTGTAAAGTCATCAGCAAGGTTTTCAGAGTCATCATGTATGTACATCAATTTCATTCCTAGAAGAGAGAACAATGAGAGAAAATAAATCAGCCTCCTTTTAAACCACCACGTCTCTTTGCCTCTACCACCCTAATCCAAGTTGCCAGTAGTTTAGTCTCCTCCAGCTCAGAACAGGCTTAGACATCATCAGCAGCTCATTAATCCATCGGCACCAACAGCAACTCCAAGACTCACTCCTGATGTTTGTCTATTCAAAGAACTCAAGATAATTCACTTTCCACAGTCCAGCTTTGTTCAGTAGGATTTAAGTGAAACAAAACTTGTTTTGTCAATCAAAAGTATGGTTTTCTTGAGAGGGAGAGTTGAGACGATCACATTTCACTTTCTAAGTCTTAAAGTTGAAAGGGAAAATACCATATGAAACATATATTCTCTAATTCACTGTGGACTATTACAGATTTCAATGAGATACTAGATTCCAGGACTCCGTAAGAACTGAATACAGAATTTGTTAAGGAATGAAAGGATCAAAGAATAGATGATTTTTTTAAAAGCTGAGGAGAAGAAAGTTAATTGACTTATCAAATGAAAACATGGATAGTGGTTTTTGATCTATGCCTTTTGAAAAAGAAACTGGGGGAAAGAGGGACCAATGCCCCAAAGCAAAACAAGTGTGCTAGATAGTCATTAAAGATCTCCACATCTTAGTAACAACTCTCCTTGCATTAAGAGGATAAGAAATGGTAAGCCTGGCATGGAAGGA
The DNA here is from genome assembly GCF_019393635.1 of Dromiciops gliroides. Taxonomy (NCBI): domain Eukaryota; kingdom Metazoa; phylum Chordata; class Mammalia; order Microbiotheria; family Microbiotheriidae; genus Dromiciops; species Dromiciops gliroides. The sequence continues at coordinate 651,984,217 of NC_057861.1, forward strand.
TGTAGTAACTATGAGGATAATTTTTTAAAAAAATGATCCAGGTGCTGATATTCTGCTATATCATCTGACTAAGGAACACATCATCACCATAGAGAATAATGATTCTATATTTGATATGTAGATTTTTCATTGTAAAAAAGTCTTTTAAAATTAACTTTAATGCCTTCAAATTTCTACATACTAAAAAGGGGAAATATTTTAAACAGTATTAAAAATAGGCATTAAAATGTTCAAGATGCCTAAATAAAATCTCTAATATCATGAAATACTTTTAAAGTATCATCTCATTTTCAAAGAAAAGAGAAAATTTCCTATTTCCCCCAAATCTCCCCTTCACCTGTCATCTCTAGTTTTAACTTCCTGTTGTGGGTTAATCCAGAACTCAGAAAAAAATTTGACAAGTTTACTGAGAATACTTTGGTAAGAAGAAAACATCCCCCAACAGGCTATAGGAGTCAGAAAAGGCTTATGCTAAAGTAAGTAACTCTTCCAATAAATGATTAATATAATTACAATATTTACTAGCATAACCCTGTGCCTAAAGTCTATTGGTGCAGGACTTTGATCTCCACCAATAAGAAAAGAGTCACCTACAAATGGCGTTTGGTATTGAGTTATACTAGGTTCTTTGGGTTATAGCCTTGAAGTCAAAAAAGTCACCTTTAATTTCATCTTTATGATAGCCATTGTTGTATTTTCTGGTCTTAATTATTAAACTAGCTAAACACAGCATAAGGAGAAGACATACCAGTTTGGAGAAGCTCCATTGAAAAATCATGCACAGGAAGTTCATGGTTCTGGTGGATACTGATTAACTGCTTGTAATGAGGAATGTCATTTCTATGTACCCCATTGATGAGGAGGCCATGCTGTGGTCTGTGGGTAATAGTGAACGTCAAATGATCTTTTGGTATGTCTAAGTCAGTTGCTTTGATGACTGAAAGATCCAGCTCTTTCATCTGCCCCTCAGAAACCTAGAGCAGAACATATTAGAAAACAAACTATGGGTATGAAAAACAAATTTTGGGTAAGAACACCTCTACGCAACAGAATTCATTGAAGTATACCTTATTTTCAACTATTCAATTAGGCAGAATTCTCAGAAAATTCCATTGCATGCCACAGAATTATTTTTTTCCTGCAACCCTGGAGTGTTATATGGACGCAAGCCCATGTAAGCCCATGTTAATACGGGAAGACAAGAGGAGTTTTCAAAAGACCAAGCAAACCAAGCAATAATACTTGTTAACACTACAGAGACAGCCATACAAAATGTCACTTTCTTTCTTACACTGATGTTCTGTACCACAAAGTCAGGAACTTCATCATTGGTGGGATTAATCTGAATGTAAAAAGGGATTTCCACAGAATGTTGTTTTCCATCTGTGACGTAAATCATAAATTGATCTGCAGTTGGTTCTATCCTCAGATGCTTGGACTGCACATAGTTTATGTGCAGAGCCTTCATGTCTTTCCACCGAAATGAAGCTGGAGCACACACAAAGAAATGGCAGATGACATAAGAATTACATTAAAACCAAACCAAACCAAAAACCTCTAGTTCTCAGTGCTTAGCAAAATAGACTGTTGGACAGCAAAACAAATGGGAAGGCATCTACATGCTTCAGATAAATCTCAGAGAGCCCTGATATTTGCTTCCGATCATCCTCTTTAAATGAGCATTTCATATTGCATTCAGACAGTGACATTGTACAAGGTCAAAGCAGCTGGTCAAGAAGTATAACATTTAGTGGTTCTCTCAGTATTTTAACTACATAATGTCAAACAACTAGCTTAGCCTAATGGGTAAATTGACTAAGGCCAATTAAGTTCTGCCTATCCCTTTCATTGTGCCCTCTGGATTTTGCACTTTATAATTAACAAATTTAGGGGCCAGCTAGGTGGCACAGTGGATAAAGCACTGGCCTTGGATTCAGGAGGACCTGAGTTCAAATCCAGCCTCAGACATTTGACGCTTAACTAGCTGTGTGACCTTGGGCAAGTCACTTAACCCTCATTGCCCTGCCCCCCCAAAAATAATTAACAAACTTTCCTTTATTTTAGACACCTTCCTCTCATGTTCTTTCCCTACTCTGGCATCCTGCTCTCTCTCAGATTGCATCTTTGCCATTACCTCCTACTCTGACATTTTTGTTGTTGTTCAGTTGTTTCAATCATGTCTGACTCTGTGTCCCCATTTGGGGGTTTTCTTGTCAAAGATACTAGAGTGGTAGGGGCAGCTAGGTGGCGCAGTGGATAGAGCACCGGCCCTGGAGTCAGGAGTACCTGAGTTCAAATCCGGCCTCAGACACTTAACACTTACTAGTTGTGTGACCCTGGGCAAGTCACTTAACCCCAATTGCCTCACTAAAAAATTTTTTAAAAAAAAGATACTGGAGTGGTTTTCTATTTCCATATCCAGTTCATTTTACAGATGAGGAAACTGAGGCAAACAGGGTTAAGTGACTTGCCCAGGATCACACAGCTAGTAAGAGTCTGAAGCCAGATCTGAACTGAGGAAGATGAGTCTTCCTGACTACAGGCCCAGCACTCTATCCACTGCACCACCTAGTTGCTCACATTGACTTTAGTTTCTCTCATATTGTAATCACTGCCCCTGACCATTGCACAAACACATCAATTCTTGAGAGGGAGTTGGATTTTCCTTGCTCCCCATTGTTACTTCCAGAAGACTCTCCCATTGCCACCATCACTCAACAATCTCACCCCCTTTGAGGTTCACTCTATCCACATTTATCTTCCAATCTAGATATAAGTTCTGAGGTCATTTGACCTCCTTTCTCAAGGAATCTCATACCTGGACCACAGACTTCCTTTCCATTCCAATCTTGCCCTTATATAAGACCATTCATCATACATTTTGATACTTCCTCAATCTTCTCAAATCTATTGATTTACAACTCTAATTCCACTTCAGTCATACATAAGGATGGACATATTCTGGATCTCATCATATATGTGTTCTACTTCCACAATCAGAACCTCTTATCATTCTATCCCTCCCAATGCCTCACCCCTTAGAAACTTCTTCTTTGTCATCACCATATCTTTCAATCCCTCTGCTCCTTAATGCTCTATTAGGCCATCATCTTTGCTCTAATTTCACATTCCTACCTTCCCAATCTTGACCCTATAAATTAACCAGTTTAACACCACATTCTCATTTACTCTGGAATTCCTAGCTCCCTTGTGCTATTGATTGACATATCTTATCAAACCCAAGCCCTGATTGACTTCCATCATCTACATTCACCACTCTTACTCATCAGCTATTGAATATAACTGTAGGAAATTTTGCAAGAAAACCAATTGAGTCCTCTACAAATATATATTATTTAATATAAACTGGACCCTCAATTTGACACATTCTTTTGCCTCCCCAGTTTATTTTTTATCCCTACATACTTTGTTCCAAACCTTTTCTTCTTTCAAGACTCTCTAACAACTTCCCCCCTGCTCAGCTGAGTACCTTGCCTCATATTTTACTAAGAAAATAGAGGCCATTATCTAGGACAGACATAGTACATCTCATACTTTTGATCTTCTATATATCCATTCCTAGCTTCTCTCTGGAGCTCCAGGGATACATCTTAAACTAGATATTTCGTAAGGATTTCCAACTCAACACATCTAAACCACAATTCATTGCCTTTCCCCACAAAACCTACCCCTCTTTCAAACTTTATTATGTCAAAGGCACCACAGTCCTTCTCATCATGGAAGCTCATTGTCCTCCATTCCTCCTTCTCACTCACCCCACATATTCAATCAGTTCTCTCTCACATCTGTCCTCTTCTCACTATTAATTGAACAATCACTACCCTAGCTACTTGTGGCTGTTGTTGTTCAGTTGTGATAGATCTTCATGACCCCATACATCATAGCACACCAATACTGTCCATGGGATTTTCTTGGCAGACACCAGAGTGGTTTGCCAATTCTTTCTCCAGAGGCAAACAGAGGTTGAGTGACTTGCCCGGGGCCACACAGCTAATGTGTGTCTGTAGCTAGATTTGAACTCAGGTCTTCCTGACTCCAGGCCCAACACGCTAGACACAGAGCCATCTAGTTGTGTCTAAAACTCTCACTTAGACTCCTGCAATAATTAATCCCCTTGACTCAAATCTCTCCAAACTCCAATTCATGTTTCACACAGCTTCCAAAATGGTTTTCCTAAAGCAGATCTAACTATATCATTCCCTTACTCAATCAACTCCAATGGTTCCCTGTTCCCTTCAGTTTGTTTGTTTTTGTTTTCTGTGCTTTGAACTCCTTTGGTAATCTGGTGAAACCTCCTGACCCCTTCTCAGAATAAAGTTTTCAGTCAATTGAAAAAAATGCCTCAATTAATTAGTTAGCAATAAGTGAAAGTCAAGATGTCATTTTTCTCCTAGCAAAGTTCACAGATCCTCAACCCCTGAAATCTTCTCTCCAGATTAAGAACGCCTGGCATAGTCCCATTTTACTTTGTCCTTATCAAACCTCATCTGGACCGTGGTATTCATTCCTCGGCATCACTATATAAGGGGAACATCAATAAGCTAGCATGTCTAGAAGAGGGCAACTGGAATGGCCAAAGTCTTTGAGTTCATAGAACTCATAGGAGAACATGGGCATGGAGGAAATGAATGGGGTAGGGGAGGAGATAAATGATAGCTGTCTTCCACGAAGATTTAAAGGACTTTTGTTCATTCAAAACTACATCTTCCCTCTGTGCACCTTCATACTGGCTATCCTCTATGCCTGTAATACTCTCCCTCCTGATCTCTGTCTCGGAACATCCCTTTGGTTCCTTCAAGATTCTGCTCAAAAGCTGTCTTCTATGAAAAACCTTTCCTGACTCCCCCAGGGATTAGTACTCCCCCCAACTATGTTCTATTTATTTTGTACAAACTTATATGGTGTCTCCCCCAATGGAATATAATCTCCTTGAAGGCAGGAATGGTTTCATTCCTGTCTGTTGTATAACTGGCACCTAGTATAGTATCTGGCACACCATAAGCAAAAGCTCACTGGTTGATGGCTTGTTACTTAGACACTGTTTGAGTGTAAGGAAGCAAAATCCGCTAAGGTGTTCATTAGACACCTGGTGAACTTTTGTAAATGTCAGGATAATTAATGTCAGACCCAATATTTCTCAGCTCTGTAGTAAACATGTCTCAGAAGTTAGCTCAGAGACTCTCTTATCTCAAAAGTGTTTCCTCTTGAAGGTTAGGGTTTTTTTTGAAACCCAAGAGAATATTTAACTCAAGTTTTGATCCAAAAGCTAACTCTAGGGCCAGCCTATCTAAGTTAGAAAAAGCTCATTACCAGAAGATTGATCATTGGGTGATTTTTTTTTTACCCAGAGCAATTTTTTAAAGTTTACTAAGGTATTAAGACTGTTTGTTAAGAAAGAGAGGGGCTAGCATCTCCACCAGTGAATGGAGCACCCACACCAATCCATTGAGAAATCCTTGAAGACTTAAGTAAATGCCAAAACTATAATACTCTTTGGTCCTATGAATGCTTTAAAAAAAAAAAAAGCTCTCATCATAATCTACCCTTATTTCTCCCTTGAAAAAACATCAGTTTATCTCAAAAGATGCTCACATCCATATGAAAATAGAAGAAACTCAACTATAAATAAATGAGATTCTAACAGCCTTGACTACACTACTTTGATACTTGAAGAATGTGTAATTTTATCAGCCTTAGCCATTCTTCCACTTGCAAAGTCTGCACCCCGCCCCCCATCTCTGGTAGATGGTCTTTAAAATTGCTGTGGTCAAAAAACATCGACAGCATTTGGGCACTCTGGTGAGTAACCTCACCCAGCCTAGCTACATTGGTCTTTAGACAATAGAGATGTAATCCATGTGCTAAAACCTTTCTATCTTTGTAGGATCTAGGCTAGTTCATGCCCAGCTTGCATAGCCCTTGCACACTCAGAATCTGATGCTACAGTATAGTATCAGAAGAGGAGTTTAAGTTTAAAGAGGAATCAAACAGCTATAATAAGAGATTCTTTCATGTGCTTAGTGCTTTTAATTTTTCCCCACATCATTTCTCACACATTGATTAAAAATAATAGTCATAATTAGCCAATAGTATATAGTAATAAATATTAATAATACAATATTGATAGTAAATTATTCATATTGATAATAAAACAATTATTTGATAATATTAATTATAAAACAATAGTAACAGTGATAGCAATTGATATTAATAATAAACTATTAGTGATGTTTTATAATATAAATAATAAAATAATAGTACTAATAACAGCAACAATAGTAAATGACATTTATATAGCACGTTAAGGTTTGCAAAATAATGAATATTTATGACTTCATTTCTGTGTCAGCTTAGGCATCTTTCTGCCAATTAAGAACTATATGATTTCTATGATCTCTTTTACTCTAATCTTCTATAAGTCTGTTGGCCCAGGGAAGTAGTCAGACATCCAATGACCATGACTTACCTACGCTTATGCCAATATTGCTTTTTTCAAAACCTGGTGAAGGTAGGATGTTTTCAACATAACCAAATTGGGGAGGAGAAACCAAAGCAAACTCTAGGGCATCCATGTCTGTGTCAGGGTCAGTGGTGATTAAATGGTTAATGGTAATGGCAGCCAAAGAGCCCTCATCAACAACAAACTGGGTACCTGCGCACAAATAACATCAGGGTTGCAATTTCATGTGAAATTCTTTTTATCAGAAATGATGAAGACAAAAGGGAGCAATTGGAGTTTTAATTCATGAAAGACTCTACATGCAAATTTGCTGCAATAGGCAGATGATCACATTGGTTGGCAAACTTTCCCTTCTAGTGAAGGTCTTGGGGACATGGGAGTTGAGGGACATGTTAGAATTTAATTTCACTTAAAAATTGCATTTTCTTATATAAGAAAGCCAGATAATAACTAAAAGACTACAGCAATGCTACATGCTCCCTTATAGATTTCCATTCTTTCTAAAGTCCTCTCTGATTTCCCTTGTGTCACCACATAAGTGACAAATGAAAAAAAAATTGTCCAACAGCCTTAGTGATAATCCACTAAACATAGTTTATGTACTCCTCAAGATCAGTTGTTACCTCGGTTTGTCAGAGTACTAATTGCCTGAGAGCTATTATGAATTGCTCATAACAGACATTTTTTTCCTGCCTTAGTGCTTAATTATTCTACTGGGACAATGATTCCTTTCCAGAACATTGCTTGGGTGATAGGCTGCAAATTACAATAACATTCATACATATGCTTGTATTTTTTTTCCAAGAGACAGAACGTATACAAAATGCCTATGAAGAGATGACTTTCTAAAAAGCAAATAAGGTTAAATATAGATAAATAGCCTCTCTGGTCTACTTACTTTCCTCTAATAGAGGTTATCATGGATAAAATAAACTACTCTCTAGTCAGAAGGCAACTGAAATTTTCTCATTTGAAATTAAAGCAGAAAATTTGGAGACATTCACCTCCCCTCTCCTAAATAAATATGTATGTAAAATTGTTAGAGCAAATTATTTGTCTTTTGAACATTGAACAAAACCAATTTTTATAAAACTTTGTGTTTAAAACAGCTAAAATTAAGATGGGAGCTAGATAGGAGATCCTATCTTCACGGCTTTCTAGTCTGATCATAAATCAGGTCTCTGTGTAGGAGTACTTGGCATGTTAAACTTTTGGCACTGGCTTAACATGAAATGATTTTAATAGGAAAAGAGTTTTCACCAGTTGTAATAGTTGGTGGTTGGTTGTCCACAGGGTACACGGTCACATTGAGATCATACACTGGAAAAGAACGGTGAAGTGGAAGTGAAGGAGAAATGGGCTTTTGGTAGCAACAGTCGTAAGGACCAGTTTCTCCATCCGAAACCACCAAAGTAACGGTGTCAAAACAAGGGGCCACACCAATTTCTCCACCTGGAAAAGATAATTAGGTATAATATTTTGATTATTGTTTTATAACAAAGAAATGACATACCTTGGTGACACTCAGCCCACATTCCCTGTCTAAATGTGGGAGAGTGAGAGAACTGGAGATGTGAACACTTGGAAACTACTTCCATGGTAAGTGATGCTATCATCAAGCAAACAGAGCAAATATCTACCTGCTGCTCTTGGAGTAGCTTCTTCATGAAAACTCATGATGGTGTCAAAACCAGAACTGACCAGGATAAGGGATTCAGGAGGAAGCTACAGAGGTTGTTTATGCTATGATAGTAACACTTTTCTCTGCAATTATCAATTGCCCTTGATTAGCAACAAAATGGAAAATGACCAGTACCTTTCACTACTGTAAATACCTATTAGCGCCAACATCTTAAATGAACTATTCTTAATGACTCATATAGGAGAAGGAACTAGATACTGATAATCCTAAAGCTAAATTCTGGTTACCCACTTTCTCATTAATTTATTTTATTTTTTATTTTTTCAGGGCAATGAGGGTTAAGTGACTTGCCCAGGGCCACACAAGTGTAAGTGTCAAGTGTCTGAGGCCATATTTGAACTCAGGTCCTCCTGACTCCAGGGCTGGTGCTTTATCCACTGCGCCACCTAGCTGCCCCTCATTAATTTATTTTTAACCAGGATTGCTAACAAACAAGAAAGTCATTTGGGGAAAAAAAACTGGCATTTTCTTTATTTTCCTTTTCTAGCCTTAAATGGTCATATTAATGAGTAGTAAAATGACAAAATGGAAAAAGGAGACAGGAAGACATGAATACAGGAGCCAGGTTCTAACATTGGACAATGAGCTTCTGAATAATTGAGCACTATTTTTTGCCTTAAAGGATTTTAAAGTGTTTTATAGGTATGCTTTCATTCATGCTCATTCCATTTTGAAAAGATAAAGAAGGCAAGAATTAAACTGAGATCACACAAAAGATCTGAGAAGTCATCTTCAGGCTATGTCAAATAAGAGAGACTTGGAATCATGATTCACTATTTTGGCATTGGTTCCCTATTTTACAAAGTATGTAGAAACACTAGAAATGGTAGAAAATGGCAACCATAATAAGTAAAAGGTTGGAAAATAGACCCTTTAGGGAAAATTGAGAGGATTAAGATGTATCTTCAAGTTTAAGAAGAGTTAAGAGTAAGATGCCTATTAGTAGTTCATACACATAAGTGGATCTAACTTTAATTAAAGGAATCTGGTTGTACCAAAAGAATATTATTATTATTATTATTATTATTATTATTATTATTATTATTATTACGGGCAACGGGGGTTAAATGACTTGCCCAGAGTCACACAGCTAGTAAGTGTCAAGTGTCTGAGGCTGGATTTGAACTCAGGTCCTCCTGACTCCAGGGCTGGTGCTTTATCCATTGTGCCACCTAGCTGCCCCCCAAATACCTTGATTTTAAAAGTGATTGAGTCCTGACAATATTGAAGTTATCTTCTACCCTTACCCCAAGACCATAGGTTTCCAGTGGTTTATGTAATCGCCTCCTTGGAGGCAGAGTGCTAAATCATATGACCCTTTAAAATATCAAGTCCTTGGGATCTTTTGTCCTTCATTCTGCAGTCAATAAGATCACAGATTTAGAGCCGGGAGGGACTTTAGAGGAATTCTACTCCAACCATCTCATTTTATGGATGAGGAGGAAACTTCAGCCCAGAGAAGGTAATTTGTCCAAAGCCACACTCTAAGTAACAGAACCAGAATTCAAACCCATATCTTCTGATTTCATATCTGATGCTCATGGATTTTGAGAGTCCAAACAAGGAGGCACACCTAGAATTCAGGGATAAGGTTAGAAAATGTCACCCTTGGAACCTAAAGGCAGAAAATCCCCACAAAATAAATGAGCTAAGTAAGCCATCTGCGGAAATTAGCCTAAGAAACAGTCTGTCATGCTGCAGATAAAACTGAAGTGCTTCCTGGATCTCTGCAGGAGGCCCAGAGTACCCCCCCTGGAAAGGAAGGCAACCATTTAAAATGTAACTGATATAAGATAAAGAGTAATTTTGGAAATTGGAGCTTGTCCGTCATCAGGAAATGCTATGAAAGACTCTTTAGTGAGTATAAAGAACTTTGAAAAAGGAGAGTTATAATGGGAAGAATGTGAAATGAGTAGACAGGATAATCTCCCCAGTTCCTTCTAGTTCTAACATCCTGGGATGATTCGGGTGATGCTATTTATCCAGCCCTGTCCAAGGGTGAGGGGGCCATCTGATAGACACAAGTAATTTGTTACTAGGAAGTATATACTATATAGTGGAGTGGAGATAATTCTCCCATCTCTACCAGGTTAGAGGAGGAGACATTCTCTCTTGGCCTCTCTAATACCATCTCTTCACTAATGCACCCAATTTCCTACCTGTCTCAATCTCGTGGATTTTAGTATCCCAAGGAATCCTGAATCTAGTACAGTAAGAAGACCACTGGGCTTGGAGTCAGAGACCTGGGTTCAAAGTCTACCCTCTGACACTCATTGCCTGCTAACTTGGTCAAGTCATTTAACTTTCTTACATTCCAGTTTGCTCAACTATGAAATGAACAGTCTCTGAAATCTCTTCCAACTCCAGAATGGTGACTCTGTGATACTTAATATTTGACAAGGCCATATAGCTCCTGTTCTCATTCCATGCTCACCAAAGAAGCTCTATTTATTAATTCAGTTTTGCAGCTCCTTTGAAACTGGAAAGAAGGCCTGAACTGAGAGATGAAAACTGGTATTTTTTTTGGGGGGAGGGGGCTAAGTGACTTGCCCAGGGTCACACCGCCAGCAAGTGTCAAGTGTCTGAGGCCGGATTTGAACTCAGGTCCTCCTGATTCCAGGGCTGGTACTTTGTCCACTGAGCCACCTAGCTGCATCCTGGTATTCTTTTCTCACATGGTACATTAGTCGCTTCCCCACCACCTTTGTCAATGAATAAATAGGTCTTCTGATCTGTTGTGAGCTCAGTTGTTATATATTTACCTGAGCTTGTAACTTTGGTATAACTGAATCAGGAGAGGGAAGTTAGACTGGCCCCAGGCATGCTAACCCAGGGGAGGGGATAAAAATCTCCTATAGCTTCGGTTCTTGTCTCCAGATCTGGTACTGACTTCCCAACCTAAATTTTAACTCCTGTAACCAAGTTCCCAATTGTCTCTATCCCTTTCATTTCAGGATTCCAAAGGAACCTTTGGAACAAGACAATCCTAGACTTTTGGTTTAAGCTTTCTTGGCCTCCCCTATTGAGATCTCACTGCTTTTCCTCAGAGGAGTTTTCTATTTCCAAAGCCAATGATGAGTATGCTTAAGGGTGGGGACAGAATATGACCCTCTAGAACCTGATTACTCTGGACAGGCTGATAAAATGACTTGTTCATTCTACAAAGCTAAGGACTAGGTCTTTGACCCAAAGTGACCCTTCTACTTTTATAATGTCCAGACTAAAAAGTCAGTTAACTTTACCTTCTCTTTCCCTTGAAATGCAAAACACTGGACAAATGTCACATAACAAATCTGAATTTTAAATGAGAAAATGCACTTAGAATTCCATCTTTTATTTGTTTGACAATATCAAACACCTAAATTAAGCATGGCCAAATTGGATTGAGGATAGAGCCATTTAATCTAATTTGCCCTAGCCTCTGTGTATGGTAACCCCCTAGCAGGGGAGACCTAGAAATACAAGACTTTGCTCTTCTGGCACCATTTAGGTGACCCTGGGCAGATTGGACATCCCATATGTAATCCTAAAAAATAATTATCCTTTCTTGGGTCATTTTTCTACCAATCTAATTAAACAGAAAATATGGAAACTAGAAAAAAAAGCAATGAACTCAGTTATTCTATTCTACATCAAGGACAGTGGGCATATGGAATATATCCCTAGGCCAAGGGCACTGGAGAGAAGCAAAGTAATAGAAAATTTACTGAGGTTCATTACTATGGAAGAGAGAGAAGGCAGATACTAAGCTAAACTTTAAGCCAGTGAATATTAATATAGGAAATTTAAATTTCTTACATTCACAATTTTTACATGATAATGGATATCATGAGATAGTATGCTTTCTAAGATGTATTTAGTTTACAGATTTAGGACTGGAAAGGACCTCAGAAACAATCTCCTAGAATGCCTCATTTTATAGTTGAGAAAACTGAGGACTAGGGATTAAGGGACTTGCCAAAGGTCATGTAGGTTATGGATATAACCTGCCTTTCAGAGCACAGTAATCCCATGATGCATGGCAAGAGATGTCTGAAGTACAATCTACAGGTTCCATGAGTGTACACATACCTGAGAACAGTAAATGGAGAATTCTGTGAAGAAAGGAAAAGAGATGCATGGGAGTTCCAAAGAAATGAATGTGTTTTCCATCTTGAGGGAAGTATTGTGTTTCCTTCCTGGTTCCTATATCCCAATGGACTGTGAAGACCTATGACTGCGGAAATGCTGCTTGGCAGTATGAATACAGTATTATGGACTAAATCCAATTAGGTGAGTCAACCCTCAGAGATACCATTCCTTTTACCTCTGGTGGCCATATTTAGAGGAAGATGCAATGTACTACCTCCTCTCTAGGACCTAAGCCAGAAAACTTTCTTGCTCCATGCACTTAGATGCATCTCTGGACTGATCAGTTCCTACTTCCCCATTCAAAGTTCTACTCAATCTCTCCCCATGATGTTCTAATTCATCTTCTTTGACATACAAAACTTCTCTGCAGTCATTTCCCCATCATTTTTCAGGATACAGGCTCTGAAGAAGAGACAAATAGCTCTATATGTTTCTCTCCCTCAAGATGGAGAAAGCATCTGTCCCTCTCACTCCCTTTTTCTCAGAGTTACCCATGAACCACTCCTGGTCAGTGTGATATGGGAACTAAAAGTGCCAATGCTGCATTAAACTGCATTTAGAGGTATGTGATTCCCAGGAGTTAATAAATCAAGTCTCTCTGTTCTCTGCTCAGCACATCTGTAAATATTTTGTTCAGTTCTAAGCAACACATTTTGAGGGCTTTTATATATTTCCTCCTTAAGAGATTCTTTTATGGATCTCAATTAAAGTAGTTATGTGGGGGGCGGCTAGATGGCGCAGTGGTTAAAGTACCGGCCCAGGATTCAGGAGTACCTGAGTTCAAATTCGGCCTCAGACACTTGACACTTACTAGCTGTGTGACCCTGGGCAAGTCACTTAACCCCCATTGCCTAAAAAAAAAAAAAAAAGTAGTTATGTGGTAGTCCATTGGACTACACTTAAGTTTTTTATAAAATAGCATTTCTTGAGACCTCAATCTCCACCCCCCATACTCCAACACAAAGTAAAAAGATTGTAGAGGAAATTTGCAGGGTGTCTTAGGGAGCTGTTTTGGTGGCCCAGAGAACTGAATTCTCTCATCTCAATCTTCAACCTCCCTTGTAATCTACTTTTCAAGTCTTTAAGACCTACTTCTGTGTTGAAACAACCAGTTGGAATGGCTTGTGTGTTCATAATGTCTGAAGATAAACTATGGGATTTTCATTTACAAAAGAGGAATGAGGGATATGAATATCATTGGAGCCCTCAGGGGAATGACAGGGTGAGAAAAGTAGAGGATGCCCAATCTTCAACCTTCATTTGACTGTACCGTGCTCTGCCTCCCACACCCTTCTTTATCATAAATGTCACTTACTTGTGTGCTTGTATGTTACCGTTCCAGCATCGATGTCTGCCTGTGTGAACTGATCCACAGTGATCCCAGATTTCCTTACAACCCCATGATAAGGCTGACGTGCAATCATAAACTTGAGCTTGGTGTCATCGCTGTCCATGTCAGTAGCATAAACATGTTCTGAAGTGATGACCACTTCCTCTCCCTCAGGGCAATGTATGATGGGAATGAGGTCAGCCTTCAGGACAGGGGGTTCATCATTTACTGGTAAAACCTAAGCAAAAAAGGAATGGTTGGCTTCCAGAAAAAAGAAAAAAAGAAAAAGAAAAAAATGACAAATTGCCTAATTGGCAATCCATAGCTCACAGAGGGAAAAAGAGGGGTTTTCAATCTTCCAGACACATGGAACAATAGTTATGGAAATTGACCAAGAAGCCTGCATCTTTTAACAATCCCTGCATGCACCACTTTGCAAAAATGACCCATGTGAGGGACATTTTAAATGGGGGTATGTGAGTACAGTTATCATTTTGGGCCCAGCCAAACCCTTTCACACTGTACTTCAATTGTTTCAGAGCTGGCAAAATATAAAGCACTCTTCTCCTTCATTGTTAAACTTGCACATATTCTAAGGGAAATCTAATCCATGTGTTCTGACTCATTTACATTTAACTCATCAAAGCTATTTTTAGCACAAGTTGCTTAGTGGCTATGATGCTTTCCTCCAGGCCGATTCTCCTGCCACCCAGGAAGATGCTCTGGACCCACAGGTGGCCACAAGCATGGGAGATAAGTGTCAGAAATTTTGAGTTGAGCTTGAAATGCATTATGTGTGGAATCAGTCAGAACTCAAGTTGGAGAAACAAGAGAAGCAACTGAGGTATGGTGGAAAGAGCCTTGAACCTGGGGTCAGAGAGCCTCAATTCAAAACCCACCTCTGCTACATACTACTTGCGTGACCTTGGGTAAGTCACTTAACCTTAGTGTCAAAATCTATGCTTAAGGATATCTAAGGTCCCTTCCAGCTCTAACATTCAGAGAACCTTCTCTGCCATCTGATGGGAGAAAAAAGATGAGAAAATTTACAGCAGGTCTAATTTCATATAGGATTTGACTGATTTGATGATTTCCTAGTTGGTATATAGACCTGTGATTATCTTGGTGTAAGGAACTTCTGGTGTGGAAACTCCCTCCATCTACGCAGACCAGCCTGGAACACTGAGAGGCAATGACTTGTCCATGGTCACACAGCATATTTATCCACGTGACATCAATTATCATATAGAAATCTGAGAGGAGAAAACAATTCCCTAACATTCTTGAAATAGGGATAACTGGAATTTATTTCCCTAATGGACTCATGGACTCATACTCAATACTTCTCGAGGGCTATAACTATAGCCATGAGAATGACCTATGACTGTGTTTCCACTCCAATATTCTAGGTTGGGACTTAGAAAATAGCTAGTTTGGGCTCCTGTGATTTCAAATCCTACAGTCCAAGTTCTTATCTCTGCTGAATGAGGTGTTGCCTTAATGTTAGTTCCATTTGGTATTACCTCCAATTTGTCATATATATATATATATACACACACATACATACATATATAAGTATATATCTATGTATGAATGTATGCATATATATGTGTGTGCATGTGTATGTATGTCTACTTCTACATCTACATCTACATATATATTCCCTATTACATCCTGAAATCCTTCAGAGCAGGTACTGCTTTTAACTTTCCTTGTATCCCCTGAGTTTAGCATACCTAGCATATAGTAAGCACTTAATAAGTGCTTATTGACTTGACTTGGGGTAGCCTCATTACCTCTGTGTCATACTCTTCAAAAGATAAGACTGGCTACTAATTCTACTAAAAGTAAGCATAGTTGTACTGTTGTTTCCATTTAGAGCATTTGCTTTGGAATCAGAGAGCCCTAATAGAAATCTTACCCCTGGATCAGAGAAATGCAAATTACAACAACTCTGAGGTATCACTTCATACCTATCAGAGTGGCAAATATAACAAAAACATAAAATAATTGGATGTCGGAGGGTTTATGGGAAAGCAGGGGCACTAATCCACTGTTGGTGGAGTTGTGAAAAGATCCAACCATTCTAGAGAGCAATTTGGAACTATGCCCAAAGGGCTATATAACTGTGCATACCCTTTGATCCACCAATACCACTGCCAGGTTTATATCCCAAAGATATCCCCCAAAAGAGAAAAAGACCTATTTGTACAAAAATATTTATAAGTAACTCTTTTTGTGGTGGCTAAGAACTGGAAATCAAAGGAATGCCCATCATTTGGGTAATGGCTAAACAAGTTGTGGTATGTGATAGTGATGGAATACTATTGTGCTATAAGAAATGACATGCAGGATGATTTCAGAAAGGCCTGGAAAGACTGTATGAACTGATATATAATGAAGTAAGCAGAACCAGGAGAATGGTATTCACAGAGACAGTAATATTGTTTGATGAAGAATTGTAAATGACAACTCTTCTCAACAATACAATGATCCAAGACAATCCCAAAGGACTAGATGAAACATCCTATCCACCTCCAAAGAAAGAACTGATATTGATGGAACACAGATGGATGCATGCTATTTTTCACTTTCTTTCATTTTTTCTTTTACTCATGTTTTCTTGTACAAAATGACTAATATGTTAATTTTTTTACATAATCATACATGTATAGCCCATATCTGATTGCTTACCGCCTCAGGGAGGAGTGAGGGGAGGGAAAGAAGGAGTAATAAAAATTGGAACTCAGAAATATTAAAAAAAAGTTTATTACTTTACAAAAAGAAAAAGAAAAAGAAAGGAAGAAGGAAGGAAGGAAGGAAGGAAGGAAGGAAGGAAGGAAGGAAGGAAGGAAGGAAGGAAGGAAGGAAGGAAGGAAGGAAGGAAGGAAGGAAGGAAAGAAAGAAAGAAAGAAAGAAAGAAAGAAAGAAAGAAAGAAAGAAAGAAAGAAAGAAAGAAAGAAAGAAAGAAATCTCACCCCTGATGATTTCCTGTGTGACCCTGGGGAAATTATTAAATGTCTCTGGGCCTCAATTTCCTCATCTGTAAGTAAAATGAGGGGGTTGGGTTATATAGTCTTGGGAAGCTATTCAGACCCTGAGTTTATAATCCTCTGAGAAGTCTTGTGACACGATAACTTAACCAATAGTGAACGTTTCTGTGTATGTACTAATATGTGTGTGTACAAATATGTATATGTATATATAGTATTTCTGTGTGTGTACAAATATGTATATATATACATGCATATCTGCATATGTGATATATAAATCTGATTTGCATAGGAAAGGTATCTTACTCCAAATGCTCTGAGTGAACTCACTTCATTTCCTCTATTGCTCTCTGTCTTGGCTAAGGAAACTCTTTCACTAATAAATCAACGTTGACCATCTTGTGGTATTCTTAAAAAAAAAAGAGCTTCAATTTTCAAAAGGATAATAAAGTCCAGAGGCAAGAGAATTAAGAACATTCCTTCTTGTTGGAAAATCAGAAATACTTTTAAAAAATATGGCTTCACCTCTGAATAGCTTTCAAAGAGCATAAGCTTTTGTTTAAAGAGTAACAATGAGCAGATTATTTCCCCAACCACCCTCCCTGCATATTGTCAGCATTAAGATGGATGTGGGTGGAAGACACAGAAGTTGGTTTTTTTTCCCCTGAAATTTGCCTTTCTTCCTCCCTCAATTGAGAAAGACTGTCAATAAAGACAACACTCATTTCTGTAACTGAAACGCTGCCCACTCATCCACCATGGAGACAGAGGACCAAATTTGGTCCCAGCGTCTCCAAGTTCAAAAAGGTCACAAAACAGAAAGTAAAACCTGACTCATTTAGAATGGCTACATACAGGAAAGTAATGGAGGCTGCTCACAGCGGCTGAGCTGCTGACCCAACCTTTCCTACAACATCAAGTTAATAAGCATTTATTAAGTACCTACTATATAACAGGTACTGTGAAAAGCTCTGCCACATAGAACCATGTGAAAAAACATTCCTACACCCTTTGGCCCAAGAGTTTCAGGGATGGTACTAGCCTATCTACATAACTTGTTAACCTTTATGAAACATTATCCTGACAAATACTATTGTACAGTGAAAAGAACAAGGGTTCTGAAGGCAAAGAGGATGGAGGACCATATCCCATCTCTGATGCTTACTACCTGTGTGACCTTAAACAAATTGCTTACCTACTTTGGGGCTCAGTTTCTTCATCTGTAAAAAGACGAAGTTGGATTAGGTGTTTCTGACATCCCTTTGAGTTCTTTACTTATGGTCCTGGGGGTTTTCAGAACCAGATTTCAACACAGTATGGGGAGAGAACATCACACTAACCTTGACCTGAAGGACAAATTCTGCAGAATTTGTTCCATCTGTTGCCTCAAAGAGTATGTTGTCATAAAGAACCTCTGATCCATCATGATGATACCTGAGGGAATTGTATTTGTCAGTGATTAGTAAGGAGTCAAGGAACTATGCATGGAGAGGCTTAACACAATCTCCCTTGTTTGTTTTGGGTGTTTTCATTCTAAGAAAACTGAGTCATTATGGCACATCTTCCAAACTCTATAGGGATCATTTTAAACATTTCATACACTCAATTTCAGTCCTAATGCAATCTAATATAGTCATTCTTAACTTATATATCCTTCCAACTGGACTCAATCTTATGGTAAGAAACAAAATTTTTGAGGCATAAAGCTTACACTCAGGTTGAAAGAAGTAAAAATTCCCTAAGGCCTAAGAGAAAGGCCACCTTTGAGCATGGTAAATGGTTCCCTCTGCTCTGACAGGTGGGGCAACCATTACTTGTTTATTCATTTGACCTTTATCTAATTTAAGGATTCTTAGCCTCTTTTGGTGTTATGGATGGCTTTGGAAGTAAATATTATGGACCCCTTCTCAGAATAATATTTTTAAATGAATAAAATAAAATCCATAAGATTACAAAGGAAAGCATTTTAATTAAAATATAATTTATCCCATCCAACCCTGAAATCTATTCACTGACCCCTTGAAGCTCATGGACTGCCACATAAATATCCCATGTCCTTGCTCAAGCATATACTGAGAAGACATTAAACTTTTCTAACCTAACTTTTAATGCATGGAGGTCTGCCCATGAAAATGTGTCTCTGTGGCTTAGAGGAAAACCATCCATTTCCACCATTCCGTGCAGTGGTAGTCTCTGGAGGGACAGTCTGAGTTTGTCCTGCTTCGTATCCATGTCTGAAATCAGAATGTGCTCTGTTGTGATGATACACAGACCTCCCTCCTCTACTTGCAGTGAGTTGGTGAATACCTGGGAAGAAAGCATCCAAAGTTCTTTGTAATATTAACATCTCAGGAGACCAACCTCCAATAAACAATAAATACCATCAAATCATAATGGACCCAAGTTCTCCTTTTCCACAAGCATCTTTCCTTGGCCTCTCCTCTTCTCTCCCTGTTCTCTTTTATCCTTGGAGAGCTGTCAGTCCCATGCCTTCAAGGATTACTTTTATTCTGAAAATTCCTAAATCTTTATCTCCAGGTCTAGCTTTGACTTATCTTCTGGGGTCTATACTTATATTTCCAGCTGCCTTTGGAGTATCACCACCAGAATGTCTCATAGGCATCTCAAATTCAATGTGTCCAAAAACAAGTTTACTACTTTGCTCCCTTAACCTTATTCCTATTCTGACTACACTAATTCTGTCAGTGACTAGGTCAATCACCCATTCTCCTCTGTTCCAAATCTTGGCCTTATTTTTGAGTCTTTCCATTCCCTCATTTCTCATAGTCATTCAGTTACTAAGTTCTATTGATCCCACCCCATGCAACACCACTCTGTGCAACAACTTGTATCATTTTTTCCTCCCTAATTCCAATGGCACCTCCCTGGGAATCCACATACCAACTGGAGATTTCATGGAGAGTGTGGCATTTGAGTTTGATTTTAAAGAAAGCCGAGGAATCCAATAGGTGAAAAATGGGGGATGGAGAATGTTATAGTAGAGGAAATATGGTGAACAAAGGCTTGGATTTAAGGTGTATTCAGAGATAAAAGAGAAATCTGCTTTTACTGTAGCATAGAATGCACAGTGGAGAATGATATAAGTCTGAAAAATTAGGATTGTACCAAATAGCAAGAGCTTTGAATACTAAGCAAAGGTGTTTGAAGCGAGCTCAGTAGGCAAGAGAAAATTATATATTTTTTTCAACACATGAGTGATACAACCATTTCTATGTCTAAGACATGTTATTCTGAAAATGTATCTGAGGCAACAGAGAGTGCAGGTAGGAAGAGATATTAAGTTTTTAAAAAATACTTTAGTTGGTTGTAAATAAGGTCAAACTAAAAAAAAAAAAGTCAGCAGCTTGAGATCACTGAAAGAGCTGTACAGCCTTGCTTATTATCCCTTCTTAGTACCTACTTAAGACATTGTTGAATCAGCTCAATGAGCTAACCATTCAACTGTGTTGTTCTTGTTAAGTCATTTTTCAGTTGTGTCCAACTTTTCGTGACCCCATTTGGAGTTTTCTTGACAAAAATGCTGAAGTGGTTTAACAATTCTTTCTCTAGCTCATTTTACAGATGAGAAAATTGAGGCAAAAAGGGTTAAATGACTTGCCCACGGTCACATAGCTAGTAAGTGCCTGAGGTCACATTTGAACTCAGGTCTTCCTGACTCCATACCTGGCACTCTATCCACTGTGCCACCTAGATGCCAGACTGTTCACCATATTTTTAAACAATAGGAATTTATCATCTACTTTTTTTTCCCGTGTATATTATTAGACTGAACTCTTTTGAGTGGCGGTGGCTCTCATTTACAAGGCTCTCTGTTCTCAGGTTTGATAATACCAGCACAATGTTATCTGCCCCCAGTAACAACCAGAATGCCTTACCATCAGTACAGAATCCCTTCCCATTTGGAATCTATGATAGGCATTGTTCATGAGGCAGTTAAGTAGCAAAGTGGACAGATCACTGGACTTGAAATCAGGAAGATCTGAGTTCAAATATAGAACTGGCACTTACTAGTTGAGCGACCCTGGATGAGTCACTTAACCTCTATCTGCTTCAATTTCCTCAACTGTAAAATGAGGATAATAATAGCATCTATCTCCCATAGTTGTTGTGAGGATCAAATGAGATAATACTTTTAAAGAATTTTGCAAACCTTAAATGTTACATAAGTGCTAGTGATGATGATGAAATGATCATGACCACGATCATGAGGATGATGAGGGTGATAACAACAGCAAACCTCTCTGGTCTGCTTGGCTCCCTGGCTCTTTGCAACTCTTTTGATTCTGAAAACCAGAGGACCTCCAAAAATGTTCTCCCTTATCACATCCATTATGTAATTCTGTATGATCTTAATATACATATGGGAGACAGACCCTTTGTTGAAAGAGAACTTCAATGGGATCTTGAATATTCTGCACCTTTCTGTCAATTGTATGTCTATAAATGTGTGTTGTATTGAAGAGGGTTTTTTTCTTTCTTTTTTGTAATTTCAATGGTGTGCAGAATTACCAGTGAGGAAACTTTATTATTATTTTGCAACTTAGAGTCTTAGAGAATTGTATAGGCTGGGGACAGCTAGGTGGCACAGTGGATAAAGCACTGGCCCTAGACTCAGGAGGACCTGAGTTCAAATCTGACCTCAGACACTTGATACTCACTAGCTGTGTGACCCTGGGCAAGTCACTTAACCCCAATTGCCCTGCAATAAATGAATGAATTAATTAATTTCATAGGCTTATAAGAGGACTTCTGTTCCTTTCTTATATTTTCATCAGATACAGTGAAATGATTTGCCCAGGGTCACACAGCTACTAAGTGTTTGAAGCAGATTTTGAACTCGGGTCTTCCTGATTTCAGGTCCAGTGTTCTATCTACCATGACACCTAGCTGCCTCTAGCCTTTAGTCCCTTGACAGCCCCCTGCATGTTGACATTTTCATTATAAACAAATCTAGAAGACATTCAGAGACAAATAAATAAAGTGATATCCATTTAAAAATTTATTTGTAAGCCAAAAAAATGGGAATATTGTTTAAAAGGGAAGCTAGGTAGCACAGTGGATAGAGCGCCAATCCTGGGCACAGGAAGACTCATTTGCCTGAGTTCAAATCTGACCTCAGACACTTACTAGCTCTATGATCCCGTATTAACGCTGTTTGCCTCAGTTTCCTCATCTGTAAAATGAGCTGGAGAAAGAAATTGCAAACCACTTCAGTATCTCTGCCAAGAAAACCCCAAATGGGCTCACAAAGAGTGGGACACAACTGAAAATGACTCAACAATAACACTGTTTAAAACATTTTTTCATGACAGTGAAAGTTTAGAATACAAATAACCTATTAAGAACAAGGAGATAAACAAAATGGACACAACAGAGTCCTTTCTATTAAAACAAAATAACTAAAATGGGAAGAAAGTATAGAGAAAAAAGAGCTCTTCTTGGATGTCAGAAGATCTGGGTTCAAGGTCCATCTATGACACCTGCTGGGCATGGGACCCTACATAATCACAACACACCCCAAACCCCCAGAGCTCCCAGACCCTCCCCACCACTCTGTGGCAGATGGGAGGACAGCACCATCCTTATCAGCTTCTCCCTATACAGATAAAATCCCAAGTCTGGTTCAAAAAAAAAAGACTACCCTGCTATACATATCTTATTATATTTACAATAAGCCTTGAATAAATCCTGGTTGTTAAAAATGAACCTGAAAACAGCAGTTTTCTGTTTGACATATGACAATCATACAATAGCACGTTACTTTGCACAAAATAGCTGTTAAATAAAAGTTTGTTGAATTGAACTGAATTGTAGAATAAAGCAATAGGGGAACTGTGCATCATAAATATTTATAATAATGTCCTTCACATTTGTAACTTGAAATTAATGCATTTCTGAAATACTGCTTCCAAATGCAAAGTACAATTAAGTTGCTAACGACTAAAAGGAATCATCAGCCAAATTCTTTCCCCATGGAGGGGGGAGGAAGCTGGCTAGCAAAAACAGAGTTCCTTCTCATACACAAATGTACCATGTGTTTGAACAGAACCCTGGCTTCTGTAACCTTAAAATATTTTCCTATCACTTCATAAATTTAGGTTTTCTGATTCAATCTTTTTTAAAAATGGAACCTACAGTTTAGGTACACTGTCACCAAGTAGTATATCATGGCCCTGTTTATCAAAATTTTATAAGAAAAATTAAAGCTCTTTATTAGAATAGAAATTGAAATGTTAAAGCTTCGATATTTTCAGAGATTATACTGTAGGGCAATTTTTCAAAGAAATAAAAATGTTTGATCCAATCCACAGAGTCAGAAAATCTCAGAATTAGAAGACACCTCTGGAGAGAGTCAGGTTTAATCCATACCCCAACCGAGGATAGAGTGCTGGGCCTGGATTCAGGAAGATCTGAGTTCAAATCCAATCTCAGATATGTCTTAGCTTTGTGATCCTAGAGAAGTCATTTAATCTGTTTCCCTCAGTTTCCTCACCTATAATACTAATAGCGCCTACCTCCAAAAGTTGTGAGGATCTATTGACATAATATTTGTAGAGCACTTTTCACAGTGCCTCATACATAGTAGGTGCTTACTAAATGCTTGTTTCCATCTTTCCTTCATTAATCTTTTATTCATTCAGTTATCCCATGCTATCTTGAATTTGATAACATATTTTATCTTTACTGCACCAATCCCTTTTCCCAATAGTTTTACAGGTTATTGGAGCTTCAAGCCAGTTTTGAGTCAAAAGCCCTTAGAGTCTCTCTCAATGTAGGTTTTTCAGTTCAGAGAATTATCCTTGTGATGGTCTCCTTCAAGATTATTAAGCTAACTTTGCTTCTCAGTGACTTATTCAACAAAGTCTTTTCTTCATTCCCACAGGGCAGATTCATAATATTAATTCACATCTAATGTATAAAAGGCACTTTCTTCCCAATATACCTATGAGGAAGGTCACTCAGATATTATCACCACCATCTTACATATGAGGATACTTGGGCTCTGAGAAATTAATTTCCCCAGCAAATGAGTGACTGAACCAGGACTCAAACAAAGGGCTTCTGACTCTGTGACCATGGCTCTTTTCCCTTTAATACATTGTAAAACTATTTACCAGTATGATACTCCCCAATACTCCTGTCTATTTTACCCCTGTTCAAAATAAAGCACTTTCCCATTTCTTCTATTGAGTTTCCCTATTCTGATCATATTCCTCATGAGAGAATTATGGGTAATTTTGCACAATTTTTTTTTTGCATAAATGTTTTCCTAAGCAATACTTTATTTTGAGGGTGGGTGAGACAATCTGGGTTGAGTGACATGCCCAGGGTCACACAACTAATGTTAAGTGTCTGAGGCTGGATTTGAACTCAGGCTCTCCTGACTCCAGGGCTGGTGTTCTATCCATTGTGCTACCTAGCTGCCCAACATTATTTAACACATTTTTATGTTCAACTTATAAACTTCCCTAGATACTGAGTGTACTTAAAGGTAGGCATTCCTTACGTGCTCAGGGATGTTCTGAATAAACTTTAATGTCTTTGAACAGGTTAAAATTTGTTTCATCACAGTTAGGAATGGACTTTAAGACAGAGGATGAGGCGGAAGAGAAAAATACTGAAAGATAATTCCTGTGCAGTAGCATCATCACCACCACCACCACCATTACCACCACTTTTATAAAGTTCTTAGTTTAAGATCATAGAGCCCTCTAGTCATAAGGGACCTAAGAGATCATCTTGTCCAACTCCCCACCCCCCCCATTTTACAAATTTGAAAACTGAGGCTCTAAGAATTAAAATGACTTTCCCAAGACCACATTACTGACTAAGAGGCAAATCTGGGATTCAAGCCCAGGTCTTCTATTTCTGAATTTAGTGCTCTTTGCATTATATTACATTGTTTCCATGATTAGCCTCTTTTCCAATTGCACAGAGAAGCAGAGGACACTGTTCTTTTGTCTGTCTCCTTTTTAATTTCAAGAGATCTTGCTTCCAATGTCTACAAAGTTACTGAAAGGAAAAAGGATACCCACAATGGTGATGCTATAATGATGTATATAATGCTGATGAGGGAGGAATAAAAATGTGAAAAATATTGTCCCCCTAGTTTCCAATGGCATATGATGTATAGAAAGAAATGAGAGGGGTGGAATAGTTTGAAGATACATGGAAGGAACGATATGAACTGATGCTGACAGAAGTAAGCAAAACCAAAAGAACAATTTGTACTATAACATCAATATTAGAAAAATGAATAATTACTTAAGATTTAAAAACTGATCAACTAAATGTTCAGCCCTGATCCCAAGGGACTGAAAAAGAAGAAGGTTGGAGGGAGAAAAAGAGGAAGAGAAACAGAGACAGAGACAGAAGGACACATACACACAGACAGAGAAAGAGAGACACACAGAGAGAAACAGAGAGACTGAGAGAGAGAATGGAATAAAATGCAAAATATGAAATTAATTTTTGGATATTCTCAATGTTGTAATGTTTTCCTTGACTCTGCTTATGTGATGTAGATTTTTCTTTCTCTCTCTCCTTTTTTCTCTATTCTTTCTCAGGTAGCAGGATGTAGGAGGGACAAAAAAATAAATTCTTGATAATTGAAAACAATTAATTTAATTTGAAAAATCTCAGTCTCGTAACTATAGAAACAATACAGGTGGCAAGCCATATTTTAATGATGGGCCACAGTTCCTTAAACCTTATCTAAACATTGTATGATAAAGAAAGGAGGAAGGATAAATCCATTTTTAGCTCCTTTTGGAAAATTA
Source organism: Dromiciops gliroides (assembly GCF_019393635.1). Classification (NCBI taxonomy): domain Eukaryota; kingdom Metazoa; phylum Chordata; class Mammalia; order Microbiotheria; family Microbiotheriidae; genus Dromiciops; species Dromiciops gliroides. The sequence continues at coordinate 652,009,655 of NC_057861.1, forward strand.
TAAAGCCTATCTAGATTATATGGTAGCATTGCTGGCCTGCAGTGAAAGCAAATTAGCACTTTTTGGTTGCTAGGAAACCCATAATTTAATCTCCTTCCACTGTTCAACATGTGAGACACAAGAAGGCAGGAGAAAATAAAATTAAAGAGGTATTGATGAAATTTGAAAATATCTCCACATTTGGGAACTGGAAAATCTCACCTTTTAGATAATAGAATTATGGTTACATGAGAAGTAAAAAACCTCTCTACATTCCCAGTTCATGGCATCTAAAGAATGTTATTTCAAAAAAATCTAAGGAAAAGCTATCCAATTCAATTCAATGAGTTCCTACCTTGTTGTATATAAGATATAAAAAGAAGAGAGATGTGAGACATCTCTTTCTCAGATCGTTTAATGGGAAAAAGAGTGTTTTAGGGGAGGAGAAGCATTAGCTCTGGAGTCAGAGAACTTGGGTTAGAATCCCAATCTGGTGTTTATGACCTTTGTAACCGTGGGCAAATCACTAAATTTCACTGGGCTTCAGTTTCCACATGTATAAAATGAGGTTAGGCTACCTAATGTCTGAGGTCCCTTCCAGCTCTAGATCTATGATCTGGGGAAATTGGGGCTTTGTCCCAAGGCTCTTAAATTGAAGGGGGACCTACAGCAAATAACATTCCTTTGGCAGGATGGAAACAATTGAGCCGAACACCAAATTTCTAAGAATGGGAGCTCTGCCCAAAAGGCTCATTATTCTGAAATATCACCCTCATGAAGGCTGGGGTCTCTCCCATGCCCCTCCTTCAATGAATTTGTCTTTTAAAGTTCGTTTGAAAACATTTTATATGACTCTTACCTTGGATGCCCAATGGCTAATTATAGCTCTGGAGGCGGGGGTGGGGTGGTGGGGTGAGATAAATGCAAAGGAAAAGGCCAAATAAAATATTAAGAGAAATTTGAGACCTCAGTCTAATTCTTTCCTGCCCTGCTTTCTACTTCACTTCAAAGTTGTACCTACCTCAGGAGCTCGATTATCCACAGGGAGAATAGTAATGTTAAAGCAAATTCCATGCAGAGTGCCGCCATGTTGGTTACTGATGGAAAAAACAAAGTGAACATGCTGGAGATGGGGTCCTATGTCTTCCATGGGCGGCATGTAGGCCACTTTCATGTGGTTTACAGCATGCTGCAAAGACAATTAACAAAGGAAAAGACCAGTTTGTAGTGACCAAGAGCTTGCGACAGAATTTTTCCCTATCAGTCAGCATTGATCAGAGGTCTTTTCCAATGTAACCTTAAAATTTCTTCTGAGAATTTTACCAACAGGATCATCATTTTTCACAAATAAGGAAAGAAAAAGATAGAAAGAAGTGAAGTGATAGTAATGCTTCTCTCCCTCATCTGAAAGTCACAGAGCATCTTGAACTGCTCTCATTCCATTTTCACATTATACTCGTATGGTTATTTGTGTCTCATCACCTATTTATAGACAAGCAATTAGTGGAGCCTAGTGTTGACTAGGGGGAGGAAAGTAGGCAGGATCTCATTTGGGAAATTGGGCAGCATTTTCAATAACCCTAAGCTGTGCCCTGCAATAAAATTCTATCTTTTTTTTTTTAAGTCAATGTTTTCTTGGTAATGCTATATTATCATATATTGTGAAACAGGGGGCAGCTAGGTGGTGCAGTGGATAAAGCACCTGCCCTGGATTCAGGAGGACCTGAGTTCAAATCTGGCCTCAGACACTAGATGTGTGACCCTGGGAAAGTCACTTAAACCTCATTACCCTGCCAATAAATAAATAAACAAACTAACTAACTAATTAATTAATTAATTAAATATATCATGAAACATCTAAGATCTCAGAAGAATTGCAAGTGACCTGAAGGACAATAAATAATAAACATAATGCATGTGAAGGTGGTATGCAGATGATTATCTACAATGACATACATAAGAAGAACCATTGAAATAAATTAAAGATATTGTAGCACTATGTATCGCAGTGGATAGGCTACTCACCTAAGAATCAGAAGGACCCACCATTTGATGCAGATATAGATATTTGAATTGCACCACAGATTGTTACTACTTAATGTGACCCTGGACAAGTTACTAAATCTCTCTCAGTCTCAGTTTCCCGATCTGTAAAATGTGACTAATAATGATACCTACTGACCAGGTTTGTAAAATGAGATAAAATTTTGTTTGTTTTGGTTTTTTTGTTGTTGTTGTTGTTTTGTGAGGCAATTGGGGTTAAGTGACTTGCCCAGGGTCACACAACTAGTAAGTGTCAAGTGTCTGAGGCCAGGTTGAACTCAGGTCCTCCTGATTTCAGGGCCTGTCCTCTATCCACTGTGCTACCTAGCTGCCCCGAGATAATATTTTAAAGCACTTTGCAAACATTAAAGTGTTTACATATATTCTAACTAATGATGATGCTGATGGTGAAAATGATGTGAACATAAAAGGAAGTAAGCTGGTGTTGTAACAGGAGCTAGAGAAACTAAATGGAAAAGCCAACTATCATATGTAATATTAAAAGACAGAGGGGGCAGCTAGGTAGCGCAGTGGATAAAGCACAGGCCCTGGATTCAGGAGATCCTGAGTTCAAATCCAACCTCAAACACTTGACACTTACTAGCTATGTGACCCTGGACAAGTCACTTAACCCTCATTGTCCCACCAAAAAAAAAAAAACAACCAAAAAAAAAAACCACAGAGGAGAATGCCCAATGAACTAAGCTGATCCTCTATGGAGGATTTATGGAAAGACATTCACAAGAGTTAGAATTAAGAAGGCAGGGTGGGTTAGGATCTGTAGTGGTGGGGAGAGTGGTACACCCCTGGAGATCTGGATTCATTAAAATATTAGAGTTAAGTCTTAGCACCTTCTCCTAGTTTCTTGGGAGCAAAAACTGCGTCTTATTTAACATTTATGTTAGGTCCATTTGATTTGAAATGACTACACCCACAACCCAGCTTAAATGCCATATCTTTCATTAAGCCTTTCCTGATCCACTTGCTAACTTCCCCTCTCTACTTGATAACAACCTTCAACTCTGACTTCATTTAGCATTTTATTTTATATTTCTTTAAAGCACTTATGTTGTATATGTAAACATCGGTCTTTGTATCTTATCCAAGAGAATATAAACTGCACAAGTGCAGAGGTCATACCTTGCCTAAACTTTATCTCTCTTCCACTGCCTAGGAGAGTGCTCTGCCCACCATAGAGACTGGTCAAATAAATTGAATTGCTATATCCGATAGTTAAGAGCTACACAGATGGTCAGAGAAGTGTGAACGAAAGTTAAGCATGCGTTTCAATATTTTTTTGTCCTCATACACCATTGCAACTTGTATCTAGCAATTTGAGATTAGGAGCACTATCAAATGTAGGACTCCCATGGATAAAGGATCAAAATAAAGAGTGATATTTCAAGGGTGTCCTAGTAAATGTTTACCAACCAGCTTTCCAGGGTGGAAATGTATTCAGAATACACTTGTAAGTTTAATCTGGATTATTAATATTTTATCTAACCCTTTCTTGTGTCTAGTAAATCAAAGCAATAAATCAAGCTCTGCTTTGTAGCATTTAATGATTTCTGAGATGTAAATGATCACATTGAAAATTCATTAAGTGGCTCTGCTCTGGTAAGCTGCCTTTAGCACCACTTCCACCCCCATATTCCCTTCTTTTTCAAACTCTACAATCACAGTAACCAGATCTCACTGACTCTCATGAAGACCTTCCCACAGTGGTTGTGGAGCCAGATTCAGATGTAGCTACTGCACAAGATACCCCTACAGTTTTCAGGACCCCCACAAATGTAAAAAGATTCCTTCAGGGTGTTTGAATAACAGAAGGGTTTCTGGGACTTCATGGGAGCCCCCTGCCATTTTGTGGGAGGGGGACATAGGTGTGCAATTTTCACTTCTGCCTGTGGATCATGAAAGCTCACTCTCCTTGTGTATATATGTACTGCTCTATTCAAGGTCTACTCTGAAGCCATATTACAGTGTAGACATGACCCTGATTTATCAAACACTATTTCAGTAAAGTGACATGATGCAACATGACAGATGCAACCAAGGGGAACATGGTTGAGTACTGGAAGACAGAAATTAATAGGTTATATTGAATAACACTCTTTTTAAAAAGCTATATCCACTGTGTGACCCTGGACAAGTCACTTAACCCTCATTGCCCCACCAAAAAAAAAAAAGAAAAAAAAAAGCTATATCCATTCCAAGTATTATAAATACTCAAATCAACTACAAAGAACCTATGAAGGAAGAATGCTATCAACCTCCAGAGAAAGAACAAATAGATAGGATACATAATATGGTTTTACGTTTGTGTCTCTGTGTGTGTAACTATATTTGTATATTTGTATATATGCCACCTTAGATATAGATATTATAGATAAAGATTTAGCTATGTCTCTGTGTCAGATGGTGGCTTTCTCTAGTGCAAGGTGGGGAGGGAGGAAGGAAAACAGTTCTGAATTTAAAACGCAATAAACAAATGCATGCATAACTAACTAAATGAAGGAATGGATAGATCAATAAAATTTTTCAAGTTAGATCCAATTTAGAAAAGTTTATATAGACAGTAATAATTCAACAAATATTTACTGAGCTTCTACTGTGCATGAAGCATTGTGGAAGGCTGCTAATGAAGACACAAAGATAAAGATCTCATAGTCCCTGCCACCAAGAAGCTAATATTTATTGCTATCATTAATAACAATAATTGGCATTTGTCCAGTGTTCTAAAATTTGTTAAGTCCCTTGTATACATAATCTCATTTGGGCTGAAAACAATCCTGAAGAGTAGTTATGATATTATTACCATATTGCAGTTGAGGAAACTGAGGCTCAGAGAGATTAGATAACATGTCCATGGTCACACAGCTAGTATGTGTCAGATGGGATACTATATTTGTATAGTACTTTACAGTTCATGAATGCTCTCACTTTTTTTTTGCTAGGCAATGGGGGTTAAGTGACTTGCCCAGGGTCACACAGCTAGTAAGTGTTAAGTGTCTGAGGCCGGATTTGAACTCAGGTTCTCCTGACTTCAGGGCCGGTGCTCTATCCACTGTGCCATCTAGCTGCCCCCTGCTCTCACTTTTATTATCTCATTTATTTCTTATAACTAATAGTCTGTTTAATATAAATTTACAAATTTAAAAGGATCTCTGAAAATATAACCAATGGTCCGTGAACTGTGGACGTCACTCACATCACTGCAAATTCTACTGACACACTAAATTTCATAGACATTTGTTTCAAATGACTGAATCTGTGTCCATGGGAAAAAGTTTTATCAGCTGCTATATTTGTAGTTGCTGAATCTCTGCTTCCTTGAGCAACATTTTTTCCACATACCCACTCTGGGCACATATATTTTCTGTTTGTCATGGGCAATAGGGAGGGTAGAAGGAGTAAGGAAAGAATGAGTAGAGGAAAAAAAATAATCAGGTCGGTTGGCAAGCCATCCAACTTTTGTCCCCAAGCTTGGTTCCCCCTGCCGCAATATCAAGATGTCTTTTGGAGGTGTATTCATAAAACATCGTACCTGAGTGAATGATCTCAGTCCCGGAGCTGTGGGATCCTTGACTGGCTTTGATATGCTGTCCACCATAAAGAGTTTCCCAGCATCAGAGTCACTAAGGAGAGAAATTAGCACCAGTTAGTACATTTTCCATCAAATCTGGGATCTCATTTTCAAAATTCAAATTTCACAGGCCAGGAAGAGAACATACTTCCCCACTGTCATTGTTTGCCAAAAGAACCAAATGGCATTGTTGGCCTGTTTACTCCCAAAGCAGTTTCATCATCGCTGATCCAAACGTAGTTTAGAAAATGAGCATAATACTTCATCTTTTGACAGGAGCAAAGAAGTTATGATTACCCTCCCCCAAACTACTGGACTGTCACTCTGTCTGGGGCACAAACATAACGCACTTCTGGACAACTTCTCTAGCCCTGGTGCCAAAGGTTTGTCTTTGCATGCAAATGGTGATAAGTTTGAGGCCATGGTGGGTACTTCATTTTAAAGTGCTGGATCTGAGTTCACACCATGTAACTCCTGAGTCTAAGTTTATATTATATAACTCTGCTCCCTGGATATTCCCTGTATTAGTCTGCCTCTTTCCTCCTGCTGAGGAAGTGTCCCAGGCCTAGAATAAATGTGTCTCCCTCTATCTTTTCCTGCTGAATTCCAACCCATCCTATAAAGTCCAACTCAAATGCCACATTTCCCATGATTCCCTCTTCTTTGTAATGACCTTACCCCTCCATGCTAATAACAATTAATAATAAAAATACATAATACCTAATACTACATAATTCACACCTCTATGGCTATCACTTTACATGCATTATCTCCTTTGATCACCTGTCACTGTGTTTGGCATCTCTAACGCTCTTAGCATGTAATGCTATATAATATAGTTAGCTGTGTATGTGGCTTATTCACCTACTAGACTGTAAGCTCCATGAGAGCAAGACCCGTGGCTTATTGAGGCAGCTAGGTGGTATGGGTCTGAAGTCAAGAGGACCTGAATTCAAATCTGGATTTTTTTTTTACTATGCGACCTTGGGCAAGTCACTTAACCTCATCTGCCTCAGTTTTCTCAGCTATAAGATGGGGATAATAATGGCATATATTTTCCAGGGTTTCCTGAATGTCAAAAAAGAGATAATATTTGTAAAGTGCCTGATACATAATAGATTCTTAATAGTATTTGTTCCCTTCCATCTAAACTTTATACCTCCCTCTCTACTATTGTTGCTGTTGTTCTTGTTGTTCACTATGCACTTTGTTCATGGGCTTTTCCTGGCAGATATACCAGAGTAGTGGCCATTTCCTTTCCCAGTGTGTCCCCATGTCACAGATGAGGAACTGAGGCTAATGGGGTTAAATGACTTTCCCAAAGTCACACAGCTACTGTCTGAAGCCAGATTTAAATTCGATCTCCCTGACTCCAGGTGAGTACTCTATCCACTTCATCACCTAGCTGCCCCTACATCTACTATAGTACTCTGTATACAAAAGGCATTTAAATAAAGAGTTGTCATTTGTTTGTTGTCTTGGCCAAATCCAGAACTTATATTTTTGTATTAAGCATTAGAAGTTAGAATTCTCTATTCCTAGGGCAAAGTACTTGAGGAAAGAGACATTTTGTTCTTGCTTTTGTATTCCTAGTGCCTAGTATACAGTAGGTGTTGAAAAATGCTTGTTGAATGAATGCAACAGCAAGAGCCTCTCATCTTATCTCCACTTACACTCAACATACCCATAACTGAAGGAGAAAAATGGAGGTCTTGTTATTGTGTAGAGAAGCTCCCCATCATGAGATTCTGTATCCACAAAATGAAGATGCTTCTTAGTGAGATGAGCCACCTCTGTTTCCTTGACAACCAAATGCCGAATCACTCCAGGAACCTCTTTTGGGAGCTCATCATCCACTGGAGTGATGTGTATCACCACTATCTGGAATGCAAAATGGAGAACTGGTTGAATTGGCAGAAACCTTAAGACTCATTCAGGGTCACAACCCATCTATAAGATATGGTCTTACAAAAGGATCTGAGGGTCAGAGAGGTTAAATGATTTTCCCTTGATGGTGTGCTAAGAAGCATGGGACAGGGTTGGGAGAGTAGGGGAGGTGTGGAACTCAATTGCAAAACTCTATCCGCTATAGCCTCTGCCTTTCTATGGCATTATGATACTTAAATATTTTCCAAAATAATTGTTGCATGCATGTAATAAACTCCTTCTGGAACAGAAATTTAAGTTAAATAATATTTTTCCTTCTAGTTCATATTATCATTAAAGAATACATTTAGCACAAATGTAAATATGTGATCGTTAGAGTTATTATTAAGGACAGCTAGATGGTGTAGAAGATAGAGTACTGGACTTGGAGTCAGAAAGACTCATATTCCTGAGTTTAAAGCTGGCTTTAGACATTTACTAGCTGTTATAACCCTAAGCAAATACCCTGGTTTGCTTCAGTTTCCTCATTTGTAAAGTGAGCTGGAGAAGGAAATGGCAAACCACTCTAGTGTCTTTGCCAAGAAAATCCCAAATGGGGTCACAAAGAGTCAGACACAACTGAAAACAACTGAACAAAAAAAGTTATAATGGCAATGATATATTTCTAGCATCTTCTACCAAATTTTATTTCCTATTTTTGTTTATTCAGCATTTATGTGTGTGTGTGTGTGTGTGTGTGTGAAATCTTTTAAAATCTTCATTTGCTATCTTTTTTATCCACTCTACATTTTATTGCCAGAATAAGCCACTAGGTGTTCCCTGATCTCATCCTGCTCTCTCCCACCTCTGTGAAAAAGCAAACCAAAATTTGCTCCCTGCTATTCATCTCCATTTACTGAAATCCTTTTCTTTAAGGCTCAGCTCAGTTGTTACATGATTCATGGAGCTTACTCTGATGCCTTCTGCTGAAAGTGGTATTTCAAACATTCCATGAGCACGTTTTCAAGTCAACAAGCCTACTAATCAAATGCTACCACATTCCCGGCACTGTGTTGAACGCACTTTGTCTAGATCTTTACTTTGGTGCTATAGCATTGTACCTTATTTGTACCGTGTGTAGTTGTGTACATGTTCTATGATGCCTTCCCTTCTCAGTTTGCTAGGGGGCTGGGACCAAGTCTTTTTTTTTTTTTTTGGTGAGTCAATTGGGGTTAAGTGACTTGCCCAGGGTCACATAGCTAGTAAGTGTCAAGAGTCTGAGGCCAGATTTGAACTCAGGTCTTCCTGAATCCAGGGACAGTACTCTATCCACTGCGCCACCTAGCTGCCCCAAGTCATTTTTTATCTTTGGCCCCCTAGCACCATGCAAAAAGCACTGTTTATAGTAAGCAATAAATCTTTGTAGTATTTGAAGATAATTAAGCATCTACTCAATGGCCAATAGTAAAATCTGTACTTTTTGCACTTTCCCAGGGGTATTAGGGAGAAACCATCAATAACATGCTGTAAATTAAGTATCATAATATAGTATTATGGGAATTTTTTAATGTCTTGGGTAGGTGGTCCTAATCTGTTCCTAGCTCATCTCATTCTAGAGAGATGAACTGCTTTTTCTAAGGTCATGGCCCTATGCCCAGTGGAGCCCAGATTCCAAACCAGATCTCCAAAACCAGTACTTTTTCCAATACATAGTCCTGTTATTCCATAGAACAACTCCATCGAGGCTGTTTTTTGTTTGGGTTTTTTTTTTTTGTTTGTTTGTTTGTTTTTGCTGAGGCAATTGGGGTTAAGTGACTTGCCCAGGGTCACACAGCTAGTAAGTGTCAAGTGTCTGAGTTCGGATTTGAACTCAGGTCCTCCTGAATCCAGGGCCAGTGCTCTATCCACTGCGCCACCTAGCTGCCCCGAGGCTGTTTTATTATTGAGATGAATTTTATGGATTTTATCCCTATTTTGATAGATTAGGAATTAGATTAACCCCTGTAGATGCCAATTTTGCCTTGGTTTCCAATGGCAATATTTAGAATATTCAGGGTGAAAGCATGAGGGGAGTTGTTCCCCTAATTATTTTTCCCTCCAAACCCCCCTCTTCCTTCACAGTTGTAATTTGGGTGGTTATACCTATCAATTTATACCCTAATTATACCTAGATAGGTTTACTTACTTCTTGCTCCCACCCCAACCCTTCATAAGGAGAATTTCTTATCAATTCGTGTTTCCTTTAAAAGTTCAAGTTCTGTTTGTGAGACCTTGGCCTTGGGTCAATCCTGAGGTGACTCTGGTCTTACCCTCCAACTATAAAGTTTCACTTCAAGTAAACCAGCTGAGTTGCTGAAAGTCAAGAAAGCCAACTGCACAAGCTTGTTATGTTGTTAAATGATTAGGAGGTAGCATGGAATAATGGATAGAGAACCAGAATCAGGATCAGGAAGACTTGGATTCAAGTCTAAACTCTAATAAATATAATCTAATAGCACCAGCAGAGGCCATTGGGAAGTGTAATTTTTCACAGATGGGAGAATAACTGTGAGAGGCAAGCTAGGTATCTCCTTTCTTCCCTTCTCTCTTTCTTCTGAGTCCTATTTTTGCTATCTTTCATTGCTGATGATGGTTCATCAGTATGATCTTTATTTTTTGAAGGGCAATGAAGGTTAAGTGACTTGCCCAGGGTCACACAGATAGTAAGTGTCAAGTGTCTGAGGCCGGATTTGAACTCAGGCATTCTTGAATCCAGGGCTGGCGCTTTATCCACTGTGCCACCTAGTTGCCCCATGATCTTTTTTTTTTTAATTAAAAAAAACAAATGAATTTGTTACCTTAGGGATGTCATTACTTGATATCAGAGTGTTCATGACGGAGAGCCCTGAGGTGTTTGGGGTTTTTTTGTTTTGTTTTGCTTGTATTTCATAAATTTTCTATTCTAGGATCCTGCAGTTCTAGAGTGGGAGGTTAAAAGACCTCTCTGAGACATCAAGTCATGGTTTAGTTTTTTGAATTACTATATAAATGCCTAAGCAGAATCCTAAAGCTTGACCTTGGACCCACTAATGAGGCAATAGAAGTCCTGATACTACAGAGAGTGTAGGTGCTGACACCAGACTAATAAACTATTTTTTTTTTTAACTGAAGTGAGACAGGGCATCAAGAGGGCCTAGACTCTTCATGCTTCACACTGGCTGTGTGACGCTGGACAAGTCACTTAACCTCTAAGTGCTCCAAGCAACTTCCTGATGCTATAACTTGTGGAGCAAGCACTTCTGCTTTGGGAGGAGTGTCCTCACTTGGGGTTCTCTATATTAATGAAATCACAAGTCAGGATAAAACATAGGAATGGGGGGGTGGGAATAAAGATATTATGGTATGATGATGGGAGATCATGTGTTTTCAGTGGATCCACATTCTTTTTCCATGTGAGTACTCCTTCCAAAGTATAGATCACTACCCATTCATGCCTTCTCATTCTATGCAGTTATTTTCTAAGTCCATCTATAAATCTACCGAATGAAATACCTAAACCCCACAAGAGAATTTCCTCCAAGTATTTTGACATTATATGGCTTTTCTTTTTTTTCTGCATTAGTCATATTGTGAAAGAAGAAGCAGAACACAAGGGAAAAACCTTAAAAAAGAGGAAAAAAAAACAGCCAAGAAGTAGAAACAGTATGGTTCAATCTGCATTCAGAATCCACAGTTCTTTTTTCTGGATGTGGAGAATATTTTCTATCATGAGTTCTTTGAAATTGTTTTGGATCAATGCACTGCTGAGAAGAGCCAAATCTATCAGAGTTGATCATCACACAATGTTGCTGTTTCTATGTATAATGTTCTCTTGGTTCTGCCCATCTTGCTCAGCATCAGTTCATGTAAGTCCTTCCAGGTTTCCCTGAAATCCTCCTGCTCATCATTTCTTACAGCACAATAGTGTTCCATTATATTCATATACCACAACTTGTTTAGCCATTCCCCAATTGATGGACATTCCCTCAATTTCCAATTCTTTGCCACCACAAAGAGAGCTGCTATAAATATTTTTGTACATGTGGGTCCTTTTCCCTCTTCTATGATCTCTTTGGGATACAGACCTAGTAGTGGTATTATTGGGTCAAAGGTTATGTACAGTCCCATTAACCTTTGGGCATAGTTCCAAATTGTTCTTCAATCTGACCAGACATTTCCTAGCTCACAGCCATGTAGAGTTGTGTATAGCACTTCCTGCACCCATCACCATTGCTAATATGTTACAGCCTGTTTATACCCAACATGCATCTTTCCCTTTTAGACACATACAATTATGATTCTTTGGAAATTGTAGGGTTGTACGATTATATATAAAATATATGTATGTATAAATTTATGATATCCTATTATGTAAAATGACATGTTTGTATATTTAAGGAAAGAGAAAAAGGTTTAATGCAAAAATGTGCTTCATAAATTTGTTTTGTCGGCATATTTACGCTTTAGTCCCTAGAAACTCTGAAGAAGACGCTGGCTTTCCAATTAGAACAAAGCTCACCTTCCTTTACCTTTTGACCTCCATGCTTCCTGCTTAATTTCCATAGCATCAGGTGCTAAATTTAATTGTTCTGGGGAGAATGACTTCTACTCAGACACAAAATCTAGAAACATACTGGATTATTCATTGTATAGAATTTCACTGTAATCAGAGCTACAAAGCATGGCTACTTTGGCTCATTAGCTAGGAATTATAAATGTTGGGTACAATTAACCTTTCATTATAGTGGCATTCTCTGTTGAGAGAGGAGCTTTGGCCTTTGTATGTTTATACATGTATAAAATATGACCTATCCTATTTGTAACAATGGAATAGGAGTAGGGGAAAAGACATGAGTTTTCCATTTTAAAAAAGGCTTATAATCTGTTTAAAAATAAAAGATTCCGGTCCTCTGGATGGGAACAGGACTCAAGACTACATCCATACCATTATTTCTATGTAAACAAAACTTAAGAATTAGTGATAATCCTGTTAAATCCTGTTAAGTCTGGTATCTCTTTCCATAAATATTTACTTTTCTTACTGTCCAGCTAACCGAGGTCTCCATAATATATCTAAACCAGAACTTCTAAATAAAATGTTAACAAGATAGAGGATAAAGGGATGTAGTAAATAGAAGAGGTAATTTACTACAAAGCAGATAAATACATTGAATGTTTTTCCTCTCATTCCTAACTCTCTCACATTCTAAACCATTGTAACTTTTCCATTTTTTTACTCACTTCCTCTTATTTTTTGGTCATCTACCATTTAACCCTCTTTTTAAAATCATAGGATCATACATTCAGAATGGAAAAGGGGCCTCAGAGATTTTTTGGTCCAACCCCCCCCTACTCCCCAGAAAGAGGGAAATGAAAAAAAAAAATTAAGTGCCTTAACCAAAGTCACAGAGGAAATAAATAGCAGACTTGGAATTTGATCCTTATGCTGGATCCCTAGATCTAGTAGCTCTTTCTAGTAATCTGGCTGTCTTAAGAATTAATATCCTTACTCCTATCCATTTCTCATTTTTGAGAGTCAACTGCCTCTTCACTTAGGTCTGGTTGGAGCTACTTGCCATATGTTTTTCTAATCTTTATTCTAATTTGGCAATGAGTTTGACCTTTGCTCTGGTTGATGGTGGGCAGCTAGGTGGTACAGTGGATAGAAAGCACTGGGCTTGGAATCAGGAAGATTCATCTTCATGTATAATATCAAACATGAAATTTTGATCTATAAGACTTTGGCTTCTTTCATTTTAGTTGTTATACTCTATGTTTATGTATATGCATGTATATTTCAACAATTTTCATTTTCCCCCTCTGGATCCACCTTTGTATTGAAGTCATAAAATCTTTCTTTGACAGATTATATCAAGGTGTTCATAGAAATTCTGTACCTTCCCCGCAAAAAAAAAAAAAAAAATTCTGTACCTTTTCAATCTTAATTCAATACAATAAACATTTAAGTGCTTTCTAGGTACAGTGCTAAGAAGAGATACAAGGATAAAAATCAAACAGTCTTGACCTCCAAGAGTTTACTTTTTATAGAGGTAGTCCTTCTTAATCTGAGACCACCTCCCAGTCTAACCTGTATATATCTTATTTATACATAGCTGATTGTTATCTCCCCCATTATTAGACTGTGAACTCTGTGAGAACAGGGACTGGTTTTTTGTTTTGTTATGGGAAGTTTTCATTTCCCAGGGCCATTCCTCCTGCAAATTTTGGCTAACGAAAGGTCTGTATTAATAGTAACCTCACCAAACCAAAACCTATCCCATGGAATGTGAAAATTATTTACTTTAGAGCCTTAAACATTCCTTAGCTAAGAAGACAGTAACTGTCTCTGACTCCTTGTCAACATGTAAATTCTCCTCCTCAATCAGTTTATTTGTGAAACCTCTAAATGCAGTTTAGGACTTAGTTTACCTAAAGTTTGTTTGACAAGGCTGGAGGTTGCATGAGATTATGGCTCTGCTTAACTAAACTTGTTCAATTTTTATGACATTGAAGGAAGCATGGGATTATGGCTCTATCTTCTTTTTTACTTCTATATGGCCTAAGAGGAATTTACAAGATTGAAATATGCAAAAGAACTATTTTTCTGTCACTGTGATGGATTTTTGCCGATAAGAAGACTTGTAAAGGTCCTAACTGGAGTTCAGGTTTTCTCTGAGGCCTGAACCTATGCTTGAGCATAATTTTTAAAAATCCTCATTTTTCCCTCCATAATTTTTATGTTGTGATAAATATATATATTTTGGCTGCAATTACCCACCACAGGAACTCAATAGAGGAGATATTTCTCCCATAATTGTTTGTTTCTTTGTTTTTCTTTGTATTCCCAGGTGTAACACAACACCTGGAACATGAAAGGCACTTAATTAATACCAAGTGACTGACCAACTATGTGTCCTCAGATAAGTAGAAGTTAATTTGATGAAGGAACAAGCGGGAGAAGAAGGGTTCAAGAAAGGCTTTACATAGGGAATGGCTTCTGAGCTGAGCCTTCAATGTAACAGGAATTGTATCTATGCCTCATCTGAAAGACAGGCATCATGTCTCAAGTTGAGACCTCCCATCCCAAGTCATGAGGCCTCTGAAGGGGAGCATGAAGCTGAGCGTCAGTCAAAAATATTTTTAATTTTAAGGTCGTAAAGGGAGGGAAGGGGAAAGTCAATGGAATGGAGGACAAGAGGATAGAAAACCTCCTGGGAGACAAAGGCCTGTCTTCAGGTCCAACGTACACATTCCCCAACCTTCCCACTACCCTACTCAATTCCATGATAAGCCCGGATGATGTGAAACCACAGGTCACACAAAGAAAAAAGCATCAGGCTTGGCATTTGGAAGGACTCAGAACCAGACGGTCTGGATCAGAGATGGAGAGAAATCAGTGACTCGGCCCCGAGTTCCATTTGCTGCTTGGAATGTTTGCCAATTTCTGTACTGTATTCCTGTTACTAAGAGATTTGGGTCAAACCCCACATTTGGGACACCTGCCACTCCAGGAATATCTGAAGCTAATACCTTGAACAATATTTTCTTCTATACTCATGGATTTAGAGAATGTCCATGGTATGGGGAAAAATTGCTCAAGTGTGGAAGATAGTGAGGGTGTGGCTTTATGATTGCTTTCTTATTGGTTCTATGTCTATAGTAAAAAAAACTATAAACTGAATAGCATGTTTGGCAGCTCATTTTTATGGCTTGTTCCATTAAGTCTTGTTCAGTGAACTACAACAGACCTAAGGATAGTAGAAAAGGAGTTTTCTC
Organism: Dromiciops gliroides; assembly: GCF_019393635.1. Lineage (NCBI taxonomy): Eukaryota > Metazoa > Chordata > Mammalia > Microbiotheria > Microbiotheriidae > Dromiciops > Dromiciops gliroides. Next base: position 652,024,923 of record NC_057861.1, read on the forward strand.
AAGAGGTGGGGAATCAAGAACTATTTTGATTGGATAAATCAGCATTGACCACACCCCTTGGGATAACAACATGAGTACAACCCCTATATTAAAGGGGCAGAACTGGAGGTTGGGAGGTTAGGGAGATAGGGAGGGAAGGGTCATCAGTTCTCTGAGAACTGCATATAGCTTGACACTTCCCAGGAGCTCCTGGTATTGGGAGGAGCCCCTAAATGCCTAGGTGAACCTAGAACTTTTCAATGCTTGGTTCTTTTGGTGAATAAAATCAGGTTGGGGCAGCATGGCCATCCGGTGGTTAAATTAGCACCTGGAGCAGTAGTTTAAGGAGTGAGTGCATTCCATGCAAAGGAAATGGCTCACATATATTCATGAAGGTAGGGGAATGAAATGTCAACTTCAGGAAGCAGTAGCTGGCCAGTTTGGCCAAAACAAAGTATAGGAAGGGAAGTAATGTGAATAATCCTGGGAAGGCAAGTTGGAAGCAGATTGTGAAGATTCTTAAATGTCAGGCTAAGAGTGTTGTTGTTTTTTTTAATCCTAGAGGTAATAAGGAGCTATTGAAAATGCTGTGATCACAAAATATCAAAAGATCTAAAATGCTTCCACTGGTGTAGGGAAGAGTCTCTATGGAGGATTTTTAGGAAGACAAAAAAACAATCACACAGAATGAGAAGCTGTGTTGGAAACTATTAATGAAATGCCCCCCCTCTAAAGTTATCTTCTCCCTACTCTGTACCCATTTCTTGTATCTATCTATATACATGTAGTCTCCTACATGAAAACATAAACTCCTTGAGCACGAGATATGTTTTCGTTCTGCTTTGTATCCTGAGTGATTAACAAAGTACACAGTATATAGTAAGCACTTAATAAATGCTTGTTGGTTGGTTGATTGATTGGTGAGAACATGAGCCTATTAAAATGCTTACATATTAAGTACTTACTATATTCACTTCTGTGTGCTAGGGGATGAGAGAGATTCAAAGGTGAGAAACTACCTCATTCCTGCCCTTGATATAATTATAATACAATAGAGGAGATGTCATATATACAAATAAATGTGACACAAGAAAGAATGTAAAATAAAGGCAAAATGGTATAAGAAATATGAAAAATCACAGAAAGAGTCACAGTCTTAGAGTTGTATGGGACCACAGAGGACATTTAGCTCAACCCCTCCCCTATCTACAACCCCTTCTGCTACACAGCCCAAAAGTGGCTATCCAGCCTTGGCTTGACAATCTCTAGTGTGAGGGAAGTTACTGTCTCCTAAGGAAAACAGTTTCAGCTTTAGAGAGCCCAAATTGTTCTTTACACTGAGCCAAAAGTCTATCTCTGGAAATCCTCCTCTAAACAAAGGGAGCTAACTTGATCCTTGTTGGCAATATGTAACTTTCACACAAAAAAAGCCCCTTAAACCACAGAGCATATCCATTCACTCTTTTGACTCAACTTCAATTTGCTTCAATTTCTAAGATTTTACCATTGTCACTTGAGAAGTTTGCTCTAATAGATTTCTGTATTCTATTTTAATGATTTCCTCATAAGTTAATAATACTTTGATTTCTTCAAAGAAGTTGATTGAATGTCATTAGTTCTTTTTTAAAAATAACAATAACCTAGCAATTTTTTCAAAGTGGTTTAAAACTATCATTTTTCAAGTGTTTTTTTTAACATTCATTTTCTCTTTTGAGCATCACAATTAACCTTGTGAAGTATAGGCTAAAAGTGTTATCATTCTCATTTTATAGATAAGGAAACTGAAGCTGCTTGAGATTAGGTGACTTGCTGTTAGCCACAGCTAGAAAATGTCAGAAGCAGGTTTCAAACCCTCATGTTCCTGACTCCAGAGGCTGCAGCGTTACATCCTGATACTTCCCCAGTAGTTGTTCAAAGAATGTTCAGAGAGGTCCTCTTACCTGTGGTTCTGAGAGGTTGGGAGGATCGTGGCTATCACACAGGACAAATTCAAAGGAATCCTCAAATATTTCTCCACCAAAGTGTCGATAGTAGATGATCCCATTAAAGAGATCTCTCTGAAGAAAACCAGGGACTGGATAGCCTGTTGGTTCACAGAACACCATAGACTTTTGCAAAACACTCTGTCTGGTACCCTATAATCTCCTACCTGTCTCCTGTAATTGTCATTGCCTACTAAAAACCATGCACCCCGAGGGTAGTCAATAAATACTATGGTGAAATCTCACTGGTGCAGAATAGTTATAGGAACAGTTGGAGTGAGAAAGAGAGGCAAGGTAGAGTGGTAGGGGGGAATCTAAATTGTAACTTGAAAAAAAAAGAAATGCACTTTTTCTCATGGCTAATGAGTTGTTGCTGAGGAGAGATTCTGACTTACCCTCTTTAATAAATATAAGAAACATCAGTCATTAGCACATTAATGGTTCATGGAAATGGACCTTGTAAAAGTTCTTTTTTGTGTATCTGAAATCAATTTGCTTTCTTTCATAAGCTAAATATCTTCCCCTCTTTAATCCTTTTAATACTACTCATTTCCATTAGCAACCTTTTCCCCCTTCCCTAATAGAAAGTATAAAAGCAACCTTAAGTCCAGCAAGGTCCAAATTATTAAAAAATTCTAACTAGAGGGTTTGAAATTAGAGTTTATAAGAGAATACCTGAAAAAAAATCCATAATGATGTGTGACTTCCTAAGAAACTATGTTTTCAGTGAACATGGAAAAGTTGTCTGGAAAAAAGGAGGAGGAGGAGGAGGAGGAGGAGGAGAAGGAGGAGAAGGAGAAGAAGAAGGAGAAGAAGGAGAAGAAGAAGAAGGAGAAGAAGGAGAAGGAGAAGAAGAAGAAGAAGAAGAAGAAGAAGAAGAAGAAGAAGAAGAAGAAGAAGAAGAAGGGGAGGAGGAGGAGGAGAAGGAGGAGGAGGAGAAGGAGGAGGAGAAGAAGGAGGAGAAGGAGAAGAAGGAGAAGAAGGAGGAGGAGGAGAAGGACATTCATTGTGCTGCAGTTGCCCTCTGGCTTACCAATGAGTCCTGGCCCTGGCTTCTTGATGATTTCCCCAGCCTGGGAAGGGTTAGTGATATTAAAGAAAATGTAGTCGTCACTGGAGTCCATGTCAGAAGCTTTCAGCATGGAGCCTTGGATGAGCACAGTCTGTCCCTCGTCTAGTTCAATCCCAACATTGGTTATGAGGAGAGGGGGGCTGTCATCTTTAGGCAGGATATTGATGGGAAACTTGTGGCGAGTGCTGTGGTGGCCATCAAAAATCCTGAAGACCACAAAGTCCTTGGTGGAGTCACTGTCATCATGATGGTAGCGAACAGCCCCAGCGTGAATGTCAGCTACAGTGAAAAGGAAGCCTTTCCCTCCTAGAAGAAAAAGGAAGAGAAGGAATCATTGAGATAAAAATATTAAAAACCCACAGAAAACAAAACAAAACAAAACAAACCATGTAGTAATCAATAGCACTACCACAGAGAAAGTTAGAGCTGGAGGGGACCTCAGAGACCACTGAAGGCCACCCTCAGTGTCTGGATGAGAAAAATGAGGCCGAGAGAGGGCAAATGACTTGTCCAAGGTCACACTGAGTTATCAGCAGACTCAAGATGGTAACTCAGGTTCCCTGACTTAGGTTCAGGGCTCCTTCCTTGGTATCATCACCACAATGTTCCTAAGTACAATAGAATACACAGAAGCCCTCCTGTTCTATCTTTGGATGGTGAGACTAATGGCCTCCATGGGGATGCAGACCAACAGTGGTCAAACTGGGGGGGGTGGTAGAGCACAGGGCTCATAAATCTCTCCTCCTCTAATGGAACTAAGAACACTGGTTTGGATACAAGCTGGACACTCCTCTTAAAAAGAAAGTGACATAGTTAAAGCCGTCCCCTACCAACAGAACCCAGGACATCATTTAATCTTGGGTTGCACCTCCTATTCATTTAAGACTGCTATAAAAATAGTATCAGTTTAATAAGTTTAATAAGGAATGATCTTATTGCTTTCCACACACATCTTGTAGTTGCAATGACCACTGTATGAGTAAGAGTAATCTGTTATAGTCTGATCTCGGCCTTTACATTAACTACATAAAAGGTTGTGGACAAGGCAAGGTAACATGGGAATAAGTTCTGGAAATTATTTCAGACTTTTTGTGAAATTAGATAAGTCACTTTATCCTTGGACATCCTACTTGAAAATGAAGACAAATCGTGGTCTTCCTTCTGAATCTCCAATAAGGCACACTTGTCGTGAGGGTAATTATGTTAAGTCCCTTGGACTCTTTAGAAGGATTTTGATCATAATCAAAAAGTACAGGATTTATTTTTTATGATGAATATTGCTAATTATTGGGCAACTGACCCTTCTTCACCAGTGAGGATCACAACTCCCTTAGGTTTATGAGTTACCATGGCCAAAATAATTCACCATTGTGACCACAAGTCACTTAACTCTCAACCTAGCTTCCTCAACTATAAAATGAGGATAATAGGGGCAGCTAGGTGGAGCAGTAGAAAGAGTACCTGCCTTGGATTCAGGAGGACCTGAGTTCAAATCCAGCCTCAGACACTTGACACTAGCTGTGTGACCTTGGGCAAGTCACTTAACCCCAATTGCCTCACCAAAACAAAAAAAAAATGAGGATAATAACAGGACCCACTTAACTGGATTATTGTGAAGATCAAATGAGATAATAATTTAATGTATTTTACAAACCTTAAAGCACTATATAAATGTTAACTAGGATTATTATTGTTATTAGTGCATCAGATTTATTTACCATTCCATATTTGTTTATATTTTAGACAAAGGTTTACATTTTATATACCATATTTATCTCACTTTAGGGATCTAGGAGTTGACCCATAAGGATGCTCTCTACAGAAAGAGATTGAGAAAAAATTTTATACCTCAGTAGAGAGTGAAAAATGTCTGACCTTCTTGTCAGATAAGTTTGTCAGCTTTCTTGTGATAATTGTTATTGAACATAAATAGGATGGTTCTCAAACAGATATATGGCCCTGTACTGAGCCTAATGGAAATACCTCTATAACTTATTACAACCTGTCTACCAATGCCTAGTTTTCGAGAGCTCAGGTCACTTCTGCAACAAGATGAACCACTGAAGGACTTTGGTGAAAGAATAATGATAGCCATATCTTACAGTGCTATGACCCATCCCATCTGAAGAATAATAATTAATAAACATAATCAAATAATTGAGGCAGCTTGGAATAATGGATAGTGCTGGGCTTAGAATCATGAAGATCAGGGTTCAAATGCTGCCTCTGAAATTTCCTAGCTATGTTACTCTTGATGAAACATTTAACCTTTATATGATTCAGTTAACTCTTTGGGATCTATCTAAAATAAATTGGGAAAATGTGTACATAGAAGAGGTTTCCAGACAAGGAGTTTCCCATGCTGAGGAAATTGCAGATATTCATATAATAAAGTAAGTATTCATTCCCTAGAAATTATTTTTTAAATAAGTGGAAATAATTAAAAAGAAACTACTGATTCTGGATGTAAGAATATGAGAGGGAAACATTTTGCTTGCCAAATGAGCAATTATAACCAATCAGGAAAAATATGTAACTAAAAAAGGTATAAGAGAATGTTGCCCAAAATGTAGGCTAAAACCCAAAACAAAAAAAGCAAAAAAGATTCCATTAATGAGACAGATCAGGGCAGCTAGGTGACAAAGTAGAATTTCAGACCTGGAGTCAGGAAGACTTATTTTCCTGAGTTTAAATCTATCCACAGACATTTTATTATCCATGTGACCCTGGACAAGTCACTTAAGCCTGTTTGCCTCAGTTTCCTCATCTGTAAAATGAGCTGGAAAAGGAAATGGCAAACCACTCCAGTATCTTTGCCAAGAAAACCCTAAATGGAGTCATGAAGAATAGGACAGGACTGAAATGACTTAACAACCATAATGGACTCCAGACAAGTCACTTAAATTCTTTTTTTTTTTTTTCATGGAGCAATGAGGGTTAAGTGACTTGCCCAGGGTCACACAGCTAGTAAGTGTCAAGTGTCTGAGGCCAGATTTGAACTCAGGTCCTCCTGAATCCAGGGCCCATGCTTTATCCACTGTGCCACCCAGCTGCCCCTACTTAAATTCTTAATGCCACAGGCAATTGTCAAAGACTATAGGTTGCTGAGCAATTGTTGATTGGCATGCATCGTGGATTTCCTTAGCAGGAGCACTCTACAGCAAAGAAATCATAGGTTGGTTCCCCTTAATATTATTACTTTAGGGTATGTTCTCAGCACAGCACCCATTCAGTAGCTTGAACGTGGCAGATCTTCAATAAATGTTTTGGGAAGTCATCTGAGCCAAAAAATAATGGTCTTCTTACCTCTTACAGTAAGTCGCCCATGCTGTAAACCATCAACAGTGACCAGGCGGACTGCACTGATGTCATCATTGTCTACTATCTGAAACTGCTCCCAGGTAATGGGCCTCGACTGTCCCTCCAGAAGGTTGAGACCTGAAAGAATTAAAAGAGGGCTTCTGAAAATTCTGTGTAAAGCCAATAGATCTATTTTTAAGAGAGTCGTGAGAATAGAGAAATCAGAGATTACCCTTACGGGATCGTCTGCAAATAGGCATTTCAAAAGCATTTTAAGGCACTCTGGATCATCTTTCCTTTCAAAAATACTCATTCCATTTTAGTTATTTGTCAAATCATGTTCTTAAGACAATTCTTGCCAAGGAAAATAGAGACAGCAATGAGCAAATGTGTTCACAGTGACTGCTATTCTGGTGATCTTCGCTAAGATCCTGGAACCATCAGATTTGGACCTCAAAAAGAACCACTGAAATCATCTAAGCACTTCAGTGTTGGTTTACAGATGAGGCCCAGAGAAGGGAAGAGACTTGTCCACAGAGGTGTTAAGTAGCTAATCAGAGATGTCCCATCACCCAAGGCATTGTTATTTTGATTAAATATAGATACCTCCAATCCAATCTAGCAAGCATGCATTAAGGGCCTTCCACGTGTAAAGCATCATGTCAGGAACAAGGGGTACAATTTAAAAAATCAAATATATTCATTTTGGCCACTTTCAAGCTTTTATTCTGAAGCTGTATCAAAATAAAAGTGTATGATGACCAAATTACGACTTACAGAACAGCTGAAAAAACTTACCTCCCCGCTTTCACTGAAGATGCAGGGATTATAAATATGGAATATTGCATACACTGTCAGTCAAAGTAGGTGAGTTTAGCTGAATTACTTTTTTCTTTCTTTTTTTTTGGCGGGGCAATGGGGGTTAAGTGACTTGCCCACGGTCACACAGCTAGTAAGTGTCAAGTGTCTGAGACCGGATTTGAACTCAGGCACTCCTGACTCCAGGGCCGGTGCTTTATCCACTGCGCCACCCAGCTGCCCCCTTTTTTTCTCTTTTTTAACCTCTATAAAAAGGAAAGGTTCCCTGGGTAAGGGATTATGGAAAAAGTTTTTGAAAATGAATATTATGTAAAAACAGTTATCAATAAAAAAGGGCAAATGAAAAGAATATATATCATAAATTACAAATGGTGTGAGAAAGAATTAATATGAACCTTTTAAGTTTTCTAAAATGTTATTTTTTAATTAAAATGTATACTTCTTTATTCAACAAATATTTTATTTTAACAGTATTTCATTCATTTTGTATATTTATTATCTCTCCTTCCCACTTCCCTTCTAAATTAAACATATATAAATAAAAATAAAACTTTCATAAATATATATATGCACAGTCCATTTAAAAATTCCTACATTGCACATGCATAAAAGATAAACTTTCTAAATTATCTTTTACCCTAATCAAATGAATGTCAATTAAGCTTAAAGTCAAATAATCTTTCAAAGAGGCAGCATGGTATAGCAGAAAGAGTGTTAGCCCTAAAGTCAGGCCCCACTTGAACCCTACCTCAAACACTAACTGTATGAACCAAGGCCTCTGTTTGCTCATCTGTAAAATGGACATAAAAATAGTTATGCTTCTACTCTTTAATGAAGAAAGTGTTCTGGAAACCTAAAGCATTAGAGAAATGTGGACTGAAATTCAGAGTAATATTAAGGTCCTTCTCAAGCAATTTTGGGACAGCTAGGTGACACGGTAGATAGAACACCAGGCCTGGAGTCAGAAAGACTCATCTTTCTGACTTCAAATCTGGCCTCAGACACTTACTATCTGTGTAACCATGGGCAAGTCACTTAACACTGTTTGCCTCAGTTTCCTCATCTGTAAAATGAACTGGAGAAGGAAATGGCAAACCAGTATCTTTGATAAGAAAACCCCAAATGGAGTCTTGAAATGCTGAACATGACTAAAACTGAACAAACAACAACAAGCAATTTGAGCCCTACAACCCTATTTAGTTCATTAATGAATATTGACAATCTTCCCTTTCTAGGGAATTCTTACACATAGAAGATAAGTATAATCACTTTCTTCACTTCACAGAAAAATTTCTGTTTGGTTCACCTGTGGTAGTAGTAAAGAGAGAACTTTGCCAGGAGGCAAAGGGCCTAGGTTCTTTTTTTTTTTTTTTTTTTTTTTTTTTTTGGCGGGGCAGTGAGGGTCAAGTGATCTGCCCAGGGTCACACAGCTAGTAAGTGTCAAGTGTTCGAGGCCAGATCTGAACTCAGGTACTACTGAATCTGGGGCTGGTGCTTTATCCACTGCACCATCTAGCTGCCCACCAGGGCCTGGGTTCTAACAGCTGATATTTACACAGTGCTTTATGGTTTACAAGTAACTGTGGATGCCTTAACATATCTGAACCTCAGAGCAGCCCTGTGAGGAAGGGATTGGACAAGTATTTTTACCCTCATTTTATAGATGATGAAACCAAGCTTCAGAAAGTTTCTGGTCTCCTTTCTACCACTGTGTGAACTTGAGACTTCTTTATTGAGAATGACATTAATGATCCATAATCCTAATGACAAAAATATAATGCCCACGACTCACAATTATACAAAACATCCATTTTAAGAAGGCTAAAAGGCTTAATTCTTTGGTTACAGATTGGACTAGATGACTTTTGAGGTCTCATAATTTTGGGGTGCTATGATTCTATAAATCCAGCATCTTCAGGCTTCAGTTGTAAAATGACTATCATAGATTAAGAGCTGGGAGTTACCTTAGAGACCATCAGGTTTATTTTACAAATGAGGAAACTGAGGCACAGAGAGGTTAAATGACTTGCCCACAACCATACCACTAATAAGTGTCCGAGGCGGGATTGGAGCCTAGGTCTTCTTGACTCCAAGTCCAGAGTTCTATTCACTACTTCATGCTGTGTGGCTAAAATTATTTCTTACAGTTCCTTCCATCTTTAAAATGCATGATCTCTTTAGTATATCCTTTGCACAGCAGTAATATTGAGTCTCACCCATGTTCCATGACACTCGAGGAGCATTCGTGTCTGCTGTTCTGATAGAGATATGGACTGTGATTGGTAAGCTCTTTGCGAAGAAGAAGTCGTATACTTCAAACTCCACCTGTTAAACACAGAGAGATCCATTTGCAGCACTCATCAACAAGAAACCATATAAAACAGGGCATGAACTAGAAGGAAAATGAAAACAGATACTGGCTGCTTCCTACCTGATGTCGGAGCTTCACTACAGCCATTCAATTTAATTTAACAAGAACTTATTAAGCACCTACTCTATGCAAAGCACTATGCCAGGCATCAGCACTACAAAGAGGATGGTATAATAGTTCTCAAGGATTTTACATTCAACTGGGGAGGGAGGAGACACACACAATATTTATAACATAAAGTATATACAAACTAATTTGGTAGAAGTATACTAACTAGAGGAATCAGGAAAGACCAAAGGTCCCACATAAAGTGAAGCTTGAATTTAGCCTTGAAAGGAGTGAGAAATTACAAGAGGTGAAGGTAGAGAGGATACACTCAAAGCCAGGGCTTCTTAACCTGGGGTGTACAGACTGGTTCATGGATAGATTTCAGGAGACCCATGCACTTGGATGGGAATGCTTCTTTATTTTCACTAACTTTTGATTTCCTTTAAGCCCTGTGTATTTTAAATACATTTAAAATAGCAGCTTTTTTAGTGGTGGCAAAGAATTGGAAACTGAGGTGATGCCCATCAATTGGGGAACAGTTGAACAAGTTGTGGTATAGGATAGTGATGAAATACTATTGTGTTACAAGAAATAATGAGTAGGATGACTTCAGAAAAATCTAGGAAAATTTATATGAACTGGTGCAAAGTGAAATGAGCAGAACCAGGAGAATACTGTATACAGTAACAGCAATACTGTAAGGATGATCAACTTTGAGAGACTTAGCTATTGTGATCAAGACAATGATCCAACATAATTCCAAAGGACCTATTATGAAAATTTTTATCTATTTCCAGAGTGTGAACTGACGAGTTCTGAGTGCAAACTGAAACATACTTTTTTTTTTTTGTCTTTTTGTGTGTGTGTGTGAGGCAATTGGGGTTAAGTGATTTGCCCAGGGTCACACAGCTAGTAAGTGTGTCTGAGGCTGGATTTGAACTCCGGTCCTCCTGAATCCAGGGTCAGTGCTTTATCCACTGTACCACCTGGCTGCCCCCTGAAACATACTTTTATTTATTTTTCTTGCTTTTTTCCCTACATATGTTTTATAGGACTTCATATGTATAATTGATACATCGTTTGCATTCTCAGAGGTTGGCAGAGGAGTGGAAGGGAAGGAGAGAATTTGAAACGCAAAATTTTTTTAAATGAATGTTAAAAATAAAAATAATAAATTTTTTAAAGAAATGCATTGAAAAATATTATCCTAAGAAACAGTCCATAGGCTTCATCAGATTGTCAAAATGGTCCATGGTACAGAAAAAGTTAAGAATCCCTGCCCTACACCCATGATCTTAAATTTAAATTGCATATTTAAGTTTATATCACTGGTATAGTTATATTGTTACTATCTTAATGTTTCTCTTCACAAAAATTTATACTTTAATGATATATTGATCCGACCAAGGGAATGCAGGCCTTTTTATATCAACCAGCAGCTACCTGAAGGCTTGAGTTTGAGATCTGTATACTAAAAGCAATTCTTATTTCAAGCACAAAGGAGGAGATATCACTAATGATAAGGGTCTGGGGTAACTCTCCTTGAAGGAAGGACACACCTAAGAAGTAAGGGAGATATGGGGTGGCTGCTGCCTGAGAGGGTGCCAGTGGACAGAGATAACTCTAGAAATCAGGACCACTACCCCTCATTCAAGCTTTCCCCACCCCCAAAGGGAACTTTCCATTGTCAGATGGACAGTCACCCCATCCACCCTCTATAAAAGCTTTGGCATCCCTTCCATTGAAGGGAGGAGAAAAAATATCTGTCTCTAAGCCATCTCCTCCCCAAGAAAAAAGTCTTCCATCTTGGTCACCTTCTCTAGAGCCCAAATAAAATACCATTTTATTCTAATTGGATTGTTTGTGAGAGGTGTAATTCTTTATTTTTTTTTGTTTTTGTTTCTTTGGGGTTTTTTGTGAGGCAATTGGGGTTAAGTGACTTGCCTAGGGTCACACAACTAGTAAGTGTCAAGTATCTGAGGCCAGATTTGAACTCAGGTCCTCTTGACTCCAGGGCTGGAGCTCTATCCACTGCACCACCTAGCTGCCCCCAGGTGTAATTCTTTAAAGAGGAATACCTAAGGACCCCCACCACCTATTTTGCCTGTGACAACTAATAAAAGAATTAATAAGCATGGAATACATGTCCTATGTTGAAGAGAGTGTTGGTTTGGGAATTGGAATTCTTGGATTCACACCTGGACTCTTATCACCTACATGAAATAAGGTAATTTGCTTCACTTTTCTTGGTTCAGTTTTCCTCCTGTGATAGATTAAATGATTGGTAAGGTAGCCCTTCCTGTTCTGGATATTTATAAGAACATATACTTAGATAGAAAAAGATTAAAATAGAAATAAATAGAAAAAAATAGAAAAAGATAAAAACAAGATAATAACAATTCTATAAAGTACTGGTCCAAATCATAACCATCAATAAACCAGTTGGAATCAGGACCATTGCAAGCCTCCTTTCAGAAGCCTTGCCCAAACCAGCTGGGCCCCAAACCCACAGGTGATGGTGGCTTCCAGGCCATAAGCATTTCATAGGAACATAGTCTTAAGGCTGGAAGCAAAGAGCCCCACCTCATCCAACCCCTCCAGCAGAGGTTAACTGACTTGTACAAGTCAGTAACTATACACAATGCTAAGATCACCTACAGTTTGGATTGCCTTTATTCAAATAAAAGAGATAGTTATTTGTGTGTTTTGTAAAAGCATGTGTGTGATACAGCATTTTCCTACTGGTCTATGAGCTCCACGAAGGCAAAACTGTGTCTTCTCTAAAGCGAATAAAGTACAAACAGTAGGTGTTTAAATAAATGAATTTAATAAACTGAGGGTCCTTGCTCTAAGAGTCATGACATTTCCCACACCCCTCAGTTTCATGGTCCATTTGGTATTTCCAAAGCCAAATTACCCACACAGTAACCCTCTAACTAGTGGCACAGTTGGCTCTGTAGCAGGAGGTAAGTCCGTGTCAATAATTAGAAAATTACTCCATCACGGGAAGTTTGGAGAGGCAAGGTCACGAGAAGAATAACTAGGCCTCTCACAGTTGAGAGAGGGAAATTAAAGCAAAGGGTCTACAGTCTAAAAAAGTCTTTCTGTCCTTGAGGGTGAGGATTGGGAGGGGGGGATGCTTAAATTACACAGAAGGCAATTTGCTAACCCTGGGAACATTCATTTTCTGCAATAAACCTTAACGATGTCAATTTAAACTTTTCACCATGTTTTCACCAACTTCCTGGTAGGTCTTAAGGTAAGAGGCTATTATATGAGAGACTGTAGCTTAGCTATTCTCTAGCAAAACTAGAGGAAACGAGCTTAAATTGCAGTCAGGGGCGGCCTTCAATCAGACAAGAAGAATCTCCTGACGCAGAAGAGTACTCAGTATTAGAGTGAGTTTCCAAGTGAGGTCTGGGATCTTCATACATTTACATCTACATAAATATCCATTTATTTTCCATAAACCTCAGAACTCTTCCGAAGAAAGGTCCTGCCTTCATTTTTAAGAACCCTTCCATACATAATAATCCAGGGGCCACCTGGGCAGTCTTTATGTCTATGCCTGGATTCTCCTCTCCTGAAGAAAATCTAAGTGAATGCCATTTAACAGGATCAGGAAAAATGGTGATGAACTGAATGGCCACTTAAGGTCTCCAGTAAGCCATGAGCATTGTTTCCACCCAAGTTACCTCATAATTTCTCCTCTGTGTGTGACTGCTGTTGGGAGGCTGATAAGCAATCTGCATGTCACTTAGATCTTTCCAAGTGAATGAGGAGATCTCTTTGGTGTGATCCAACAGGTGTGTGAAATACCCTTGGAGAGGAGGCTTGGTGATGTTGAACACCAGCAAAGATTTGGGTGTCTCATCATCTTCACAGTCCACAGTTGAGGTGGTGACAGAGCTCAGGATGAACTGATCTGCCTCCAGGATGTAAGCAGGCATGAATGCAGCCCTGGGGATCTGATTGGGAAAGGCGGCTTCGATGGAGATAGGCAACCACATACTCTCTGACTTTGGGAGGGGGAAAAAAAACACATTAGAAAATGCATAAACATAAAAAACCAATATGCTGCCCCCTTCACCAAGCTTAACTAGTACAGAGTTTATGATACTCTCATCATGAGCTGGATGTGCCAAGATCACAGTAGCTATGGGGCAGCTAGGTGGCACAGTGGTCAGGAGAACCTGAGTTCAAATCTGACTTCAGATGTTTAATACTTATTAGCTGTGTGACCCTGAGCAAGTCACTTAACCCCAATTGCCTCACCAAAAAAAAAAAAAAAAAAAAAAAAAAAGATCACCGTAGCTTGGATTTAGAGCCAGAGAGCAACCCCAACCCTGAAAGTCCTTTACCTCAATTCCCCTCACTTTTTTTTACATATGAAGAAACTGAGGCCCAAAGTAACACACTGCCTTGCCCAAGGTCACACAAGAACTAATTTAAACATAGCTCCTTTGATTATAAATTCAGTGTTCCTTCCACAGTACCACGTGGGCTCTCTGTTTCTTGTTATAGCCTCAAGTGTCTTGAGTAGAGTAGGCATTTAACAAATGTGTATTGAATTGAAAGTATTCAATTGCTGTATTTTCCAAAGACCAAACCACCTCTTTATCCAAAAATAAAAATGGAAAAAATATTCTCCAGACATTAACACATAATTCGATACATATTTTTTCATGTATTTACTTATTCATAAGGACAAACACAATTACTACATGCATATTCCACAAACTGGATAGCAGGCAATGGAAAGTATACAGGTAGCATGGCATAAAGCAGATAGAGTTCTGTTCCCAGAGTCAGGAATACCTATATCTCTGCCTCTGACACTTACTGGCTGGGTGATTAGTGGGTTACTTACCCTGTCTGAGTTCCAGCTGACTGGTTCTACGGTAAGTGTGAGGGATAACCAGTGAACATCATATACACTCTACTGGTGTCCCAAAAGTCAATTTCACTAAGACTTTGGAACATCTCTATACTGTCACACAGTTGTTAGGAGGCTCAAATGAGATAAAGTATATAAATTACTTTGAAAATTGTCAAATAATAAGAATAGAAAGGTTAATTGTTATTTTTCATTGAGGTGGAGAATCCTTTCAAAGTGTGAGGCATTTTCATGTGGGTAGCTAGGTAGCTGATAAAGTGCCAGGCCTGGAAGCATGAAAACCTGAGTTCAAATCCAGCCTCAGACATTCACTATCTCTGTGACCTTAGACAAGTCACTTAACCTCTCTTTGTCTCAGTCTCCTCATCTATAAAGTGGGGATAATAATGTCACCTACTTCCCAGGGTAGTTGTGAGATAATCAGCATAGTGTCTGGGACATAATAAGTGCTATAAAAATGTTATCTATTATTATTATCATTATTAGGAAGTACACAAAACTATGATGCAGGAGACTCGAATTCTAGATACTGCTCTGCTGCAAGTTAGCTATAATGACCTTGGATAAATCATTTACTTGCTCTCAGTTTTAGTTTCTCCTTTAAAATTAGACTAGATTAGATGGTGTTTAAGGCTCCTTCCCATTCTAACATCTTCTGGTTCAAAGATATTGGCATATTATAACCATCATTACCAATAAAGTTACCATGAGAGTTGAATTAAGTCTCTTGAGCAGAAGAAATGCCAGGGGACTGAAGGAGTCCAAACTAATTAGTTATTTTTCCCCAAAACAACTTTCTTAAATTAAAAGCAGGTATGATAAAGTTTTTGCAAAAACATCTGTTATCTATGATAGTGTAAAAGTAGCATCTTAGATTAAGACTAAAACTGGGTCATAGGAAAAAAGGATTTAGAATGAGCAGGAACCTTGGAGACTAGCTGGTTTAATTTCTTCCCTTTGGAGAGGGGGAACAGAACTATCCATATGACATGAAATAACTACCAGTCTTTCAGACAATCCCAAAGCATGTTAATGCTTTCATCTGGGGTAGAAGACTAGAGAAACTGGATTAGTAAAATAGCATTTTAGAACTAACAAGGGTTAGATAACCAATGGACAACCTGTATGATCTACTGACAACCTCATGCCATCAAGGAAAAATGAGGAAGGTCTTAAGCATCTTGAGTATACTCCCTTTGGCAAAACTATAGGCAGGCATGAGTAAAAATCTCCTTCTGAAGATGGCAATCCATCTATGCCTAGCAATTTTTAGCATAAGTACCACAGTATATTCTCGAACAATCTTTATTAGAAGAGATTAGGAAGGGGGCAGCTAGGTGGCGCAGTGGATAAAGCACCGGCCCTGGATTCAGGAGTACCTGAGTTCAAATCCGGCCTCAGACACTTGACACTTACTAGCTGTGTGACCCTGGGCAAGTCACTTAACCCCCATTGCCCCGCAAAAAAAAAAAAAAAAAAAAAAGAGATTAGGAAGAGAGATAAGCAGCTTAATTTCTGGAAAAGCCTGCTCAATGCCCTATCTCCTTAACACCCCACTTACTAAATTCCATGTTTTGACAAAACTAAAGTTTTTCTGCCTGCTTTAGTTCAAAATAATTTGTTACAGATAGCAGTTTTGGTGGAAGCTAGTTTCCTATATCTTCTATGGACCTCATTCATCAGTACATATATCTTGTATAGAGACAATGTTGTTATGGACAACAGGACTAAAATTGAACTGGGGAAAAACAGGCTATATTTCCTTTGGGCTATTACGTAGCTTTAAGGGCCCCAAGATCTTCCCTGAAACAATATTCTTCCTATGACATTGCATGGTTATGAGTTACAGAACACCACAGTCCCCAAACAACTAACAATGAGATCAACCAATAGGAAATACAGAGGTGGAGATGGGGCGTAAGCAGGATATATGACAAAATAAATAATAATAATAATAATAATAATAAAACAATGTACTGGGAAAGTGATATGTAGGACAACATAAGAGAAATACATGACCAGAAAAAGAAATCACCCAATATTCCCTGGGCCCCAGTTCCTTCATCTGAAAAATAAGGGGATTAGAGATTCCAACTCTTGGTCTATGATTCTACATATCAAAAGAAAGAGGAAACCAAGTGTCAACCTGTATGTTTCATTGCTATTCTCATGATTTCAGGAGCATGTAAGGAAGGCCTCTGGAATGATGGATGGATATCCTAAGGTGAACTTATAGGAGGACAGACAGGATTTACAGGATGGCCGGTCTTGGAGTGGTTTCAATCTGTATTGTTTGAAGGAATAACCACATTCATGAAACCACACAGTCTCTGGAGTAAATGCTGCTACATAGGCTCATCCCAAGGAGAGTGAAATCTGATGGAGATGACCATCTAGGGCAGTCTTTTTTGTTGTTGTTGTTGTTTTGTTTTTTTGAATTTTTGCAGGGCAATGAGGGTTAAGTGACTTGCCCAGGGTCACACAGCTAGTTAAATGTCAAGTGTCTGAGGCTGGATTTGAACTCGGGTACTCCTGAATCCAAGGCCAGTGCTTTATCCACTGCACCACCTAGCTGCCCCCTAGGGCAGTCTTAAATGGAAAAAGAAGACCTTAGCAAAGAACAAAATGCCATCTGAAGGGCATGTATATGTGTAAGGGGGAAAGGAGTTACTATTGCCAAGTAGCCAGCTATAGTTCCACCTGAATTATCCAGGGCAGAAAGGAGGAGAGAAGTAGATGGAACAAGATTATGATTTGCTGATTGTATATAAGTTCTCTGTATCTTTTTTAATCACCACTGTTAAGATTATCGCTGCCTCTTCCTCAAGTGTACCACCTCCTTGAGTCCTTGGCCTGCCCAACAACACCAAGGGGCCTCCCTAAGACCCAGGATCCAAAGATAAGGATCCCAACTTTATTTAAGTGGTATTAAGTACACCAGAAAATAGGTGCCCATAACCCTGAGTTCTACCTTGTATATGGATTTACTCCTGATATCAGTGAGGTCCAGTCTGATGGATATATAATCAACATTCGGAGAAGGGGGTTGCAGGTGCTGATATCGTAACCCCATTAGCAGGAACTCCTCACAGCTGACTTTGAGACTATCAATTTTCTTCAACCCTTGGGCACAGCTTCCACTAAGGCACCTTGGATCTTTCCTGTATTCTAAAGTGAACAGATAATGCATTAAAATTTTCTTTCATTAAAAATGTGAGAAAACAAAAGCCAACACATGACAAAGCCTCTCTCTCACAGATTCCATACCAACCCCTTCTTCCACCAACCCTCCCCACAATGATCATGTGTTCCCTTTTCATCAGACATCATAGCCACAGCAGAGTTGGTGGTTATCCTCAAAGGGTGTAATTTGCTGAAAAGTACAATCAATTGACCAGGCCACAAGGCTCTCATGATCCTCTCTACCCCCTCAGGAAACACAGTACCAGAAAACTAAATGAATTATGTGTTCTTTACCATTCAATCAGCCCTTCCTATTCATCCTAGGCAAATGGGCTGGGGGCTCATTTCAAAGCAGCTTTTCTCAAAGGCTTCGTGTGTGGCATATGAAGGTCAGTGGCCTCACAAGTTTAGTGAAAACAATATAATTAGTTATCCTTTGGTCAAAGTCTCTCACAACTCATCTAGGCAAAGAATGTGAAATGTTCTCTCTTAGGGCTTCAATGGAATCATTTGCTAGCCACCAGGGATAAGCAATTGTTTCCATTATCATAATGAAATAAGTTAATTATAGAAATAATCTCTCACCTACTTATTACAAGAAACTAAAGGGAGTGAGGGTGAGATCAAACAATATGAATAGGTAGACAGATGTGATGGGACCAGCTTGGCCACCCCAAAACCACAGGCATAGCCTGCAGCTATCATCTGGAAAGTCAGAGAATCCACATTTTCCTGTTGTGTCCCAGAGACCTATTGCCCCCAGCTGTTCTGCAAGGCTGAAGGACTTGGAAACAACTTTAAAAAATATAACTGGAAGGGGTTCCCAATCATAGCTCATCGTGAATAAAAACAAAATCTAATCAAAGTTTAAATATAAAAGATTTATAGAAATTTATGTTGTAGAAATATAAAATCAAAATACATCACTATCAAACTTTTTTCCCCATAATGCCTAACTTTTATGCTGAATATTGAATGAATGAATGAATGAATGAATGAATTCACTATCAGGAATTGATTTTCTGCCTTTTGTACTAAAGGAACCAACCTGAATTTCTGGAAATCATCATAAAGAACATGTAAAACTGAATAAAAAGGTAGCAAGCAGCCTGAGCTACAGAAGAGATCTCCCATAGCTCGTCATCTTTTCACCCTATTCCCAAACCCCTCCACTGGCTATAGAGGAATTAGAAGGGAAGTCAGGGTGTTTTCCTGGTTCTGATCATTAGCATGGTAGGTAAGGTATTTGTGGATGCTGAGAATGGTGACGCATAGAGCAAAGAGTATGAAATGTGAAGAAAACATGAGTTTGAGGCTTGGAAATATTATTGGTAGAGTTAGAGAGAGCAGAATAAGAGTGGACCCTGACTGCAGAATCTGAGAGTGTGGGGAATTGGCCCATCAGGCCTCTATAAAAGTACCTTCCAGTCTCCTGTTCGAGGAGATTTGGTACCTGTGAGCCATGTGCTTTATGCCAATCTCCCCATGAAAAGTCCAAGGATTTCTTTCATGGTTTCCCTCCCCCCACCCTTCCCTTCCCTTGCTCCTAAATAAACTACCACCTTATTCTAACTACTTTTGTGTGCAAGAGGGTGTAATTCTTTAAAGAGGAATTCCTAAGAACCCCAACCCCTAACCCTAAACCCGTACCCCATTTCCCACCATATCATTAGGAAATGGGTGGGGTGGGCTCAGGCATAGAATGGACCAGCACTGAACATGAGAGCATGTGTGTGATTAGGGTTTTATTCACAAAGAGGAATTCTCTGATTAGAATTCTGCTTGAATTTCAATGTAGCCTTGAGGGAGGGAAAGAAAAGGGACAGGGAGGGAGAGAGGGAAGGGAGGGAGAGAGGGACAAGGAGAGGGAGAGGGAGGGAAAGAGGAAGAGGGAGGGGGGGTGGAATAGAAATGTTGATTTTGTTTGTTTAAACCCATGGTTATTTCATTGATTAATCGTGGGCATGGAGCTGATCCTAAGTTTTTAAAAGGTATACCTTTGAGGCAATTAGGTGGAGCAGTGGATAAAGTTGGGGGGGGTGGCCTGGAGTCGGGAAGTCCTGAGTTCAAATGTGACCTCAAATATTTGCTAGCTGTAATGACCCTTGATAAATTGCTTAGGCTCAGATTCCTCAATTGTAAAATGGGGATTATAATGGTATCCAACTCTCAGGGGTGTGAGGATACAGTGAGAGGGTATCTGTAAAAGCATTTAACACAGTGCCTGGCACTTAGTGGGCACTATATAAATGCTTATTTTATTCCCCATGCCAAGTTGTACTGAGTCGAGTAATAGGCTCAATGTCTCTCATTTAAAGATGACTCTCACACTATTGGGGAGGCTCTTTAGCAGACCACTGGATGGTGACTTTTTTTTCTATATAGCAAATCATGAAACCATCTGCTGAGATAGGAATATGTGGAGATCTTTGTCTAGATGAGAACATACCAGTACCAGTGAAACCACACTGTTTTTAAGGCTTTAAACGATGGGTAAGTGAAGAAGAAGGAGAAAAGTTAACTCCAGGCTGAAAAAAAAAACTTTAAATGATTCTCCATTATCTACTGGACAAAAATCTAATTGACTTGGACCTTAATAAACAACGTCCTTCACAGAATGGCTTTAATGTTCGTTCTCTCTCTCTCTGTCTCTCTTTCTCCTTCCTTCCTTCCTTCCTTCCTTCCTTCCTTCCTTCCTTCCTTCCTTCCTTCCTTCCTTCCTTCCTTCCTTCCTTCCTTCCTTCCTTTCTTCCTTCCTTCCTTTCTTCCTTCCTTCCTTCTTTCCTTCTTCCCTCCCTCCCTCCCTTCCTCCCTTCCTTTTTCTTTAAAAGATCATGTCTCTCCATCTCACCCAGGCTAGACATACAGGGGCTCCTCCCAGCCAGATCTCATTTCTGATCAAAACAGGATCTCTGAGCTGTTCTGTTTCTGAGCTGAGTTGGTTTCCCCACCTGGTTGGTGACTACCCCTCCTCCCAGGGCTCACTATATTTATGACAAACTTAGTGCAGACACCTGATCCAACTGCAGCCTGAGCTTGAGGTCTGCCAGCCTCAGTTTACCTGTTAGCAGAGATTTTAGGTTTGTGCCACCCCACCCAGCTCCTTTTGTCTTAATTAACAGGAGAATGCATGCTCATCAAGGGCAGAGACAATTCCGTTTTTCTTGTTGTATCCTCAGTAGATGGCATAGTGGCAAGTAGATAGTAGGCAATTAAATGTTCATTCAATTTAATTGAACTGCTACTCCTGTACATAAAATCTTTGCTTGCCCCTACCTCTCTGTCTTTACTCACACTGTGACCCTGCCTGGAATGCCCTGTCTTTCTTCCATGTATGCCCATCTTACCTATGATTTAAGGTCCAGTATTCATCCATTTATGTACTATGTCAACAACTATAAACTAATACTAATAATAACATTCCAAAATGCCATACGGGACTCAGGGAAAAAGCTGTGGGGCTGGTCTCCTCGCGGTTCTCCTTGTTGCGGTTCCACAACAACAACCTGACCGTGGGCTGGTAGGCCAGTTTCTAATGGAGAAAGCCTTATGGTGCATTCCAGATTCACCCTCCTCTCATAATCAAAACTGATCACATTCTTATCGATTGCTCTGGATAGGCCATAGACCTCAGGCACCTCCAGTGCCCTGGTGCTCATCCGGACGATGCTACAGTCGGGCTCCAGGAGATAAACCCGAAGAATAAAAGTTTCTGTGAAGGTTTCAGTTTCTGTAAATCTTTAAAAGGAAAGAGAACAAAATCAGAATTGTTGATGACTCATCCTGACTGTCAAATAGACTTTTGGTTGTTTCTTAGATTCAAGGCCAATTCTCATCCAAGTCACAAATTAATCAGTTTTTCTCTCCTTGCTACTCAAGCCCACCCTTCTTATGCTGTATCCTTTCCTGGGAGGCAGGAGGATGCATGGGAAAGTGTGATAGAGAATGAGATGTATCTTTTTGGACTTGGCTCCTGTGGGAATTGATTTTGCTTGACCATGCTTGTTTCAAGGATTTTTTTTTTCTAAAGGGAGGAAAGATAGAAAGGGGGAAAGAAGAAATGAAGAGAGGGAGGGAGGGAAGGAGGAAGGAAGGAAGGAAGGAAGGAAGGAAGGAAGGAAGGAAGGAAGGAAGGAAGGAAGGAAGGAAGGAAGGAAGGAAGGAAGGAAGGAAGGAAGGAAGGAAGGAAGGAAGGAAGGAAGGAAGGGGGTGCTAGATTTGGAAGAGATAGATAGGCTTTACATTCAAATCCTGTTTACTTTCTACCTGAGTGACCCTGAGCAAGTTAATTAACCTCTCTGTGCTTCAGTTTCCTCATCTGTATTAATAAGGTCTATTTTGAACCTTGAGGTCTGAAAAAACATTTTACAAATATTATCTCGGGGTGGCTAGGTGGCGCAGTGGATAAAGCACCGGCCCTGGATTCAGGAGTACCTGAGTTCAAATCCGGCCTCAGACACTTGACACTTACTAGCTGTGTGACCCTGGGCAAGTCACTTAACCCCCATTGCCCCGCAAAAACAAAAAAACAAAACAAATATTATCTCATTTTATCATCACAATCACACTTTAAAGTAGGTGCTATCATAAACCCTGTTTTACAGATGAGGAAACTGAGGCTGAGATAGACTAAGTGACCTTCCTAGAATCATACTAGTTAGTGTCTGAGGCAGGATTTGAATAATTTTTGGAAGTACAGGGTTAAACATTTGACTCATATAAAATCCAAATGGGATGATCCAAATGTATAACATTGAGAGCTTTGATTATATTCTCTGTTTCAAGTTGGGATCCCAAAAGCCCAGAAGCATTTTTCCATGAAGGAAGCTCTTTGGCTCTGTCCACTGAGCATTTCCTTATATTGGACCTCACACTTGCGCCTTCCTACTACCTTACAATAATCACCCACTGATCAAAGGATATAATAGTTGTATAGAATGAAAATTGAGCCCAAACAGTGTGGCTTACCTGTACAGTCTAAGCTTAATAGCATCTTCATTTAGGATTGGGCAACCATTATGAGTGTACTTTACTTCATTAGGAAGGAAATGACAGTCAAATACCTAATGCATAGTGAATAAAGGATAAGTATTTATGAGAAGCACAGCACAAAATTCTATTCTTTCAAGCTGCCTACTAATTGCCTAGAGAAATGTGTGGGCTGATGGCTATTTATTCTAACAACCATGCATGAAGAGATTTACCCTCCATGCACCTGTGTAGACAGCTGTGCCATGCTCTAAGCATACCTGGTACATAAAAATTGAAACTTACCAAATGGACGCATTAAAGAGTGATTATATGCATCAACAAATGCTTGTTGGATTGGATTGGATCACAAAATTATTTTCATACTCCACTAGTGAATTGGAAATCTGATTCCATTTACAAAAATTTAATATACACACAATTCAAGCATTTACTTTATCTATATCTGAGTATACACATGCACATACAAACATGTCATAAAAGTTATACGTATTTATGTACACTCCAAAATTTATACTTGCATACACACACATAAAGGAAAAGAGTAAGGAACATTTATTAAATGTCTAAAACTATATGCCAGGCACTGTGCTAAATGCTTTAGAAATATTATCTCATTTAATTCTCATAACAACCTTTGAAAGTAGGTGCTATTACTATTCTCATTTTATAGTTGAGGAAACAGAGGTTGACCTAGAGGTTAAATAATTTGTACAGGGTCACACAACTAATAAGTATCTGAGACTAGATGTGAATTCAGGTCTTCCTGACTCTAGGCCCAACTCTATCCACTGTGCCATATAGATGCTTCCATCTATCTATCTATCTATCTATCTATCTATCTATCTATCTATCTATCTATCTATCTATCTATCTATCTATCCATCCACCCACCCATCTATATCTTTCTATCTATATATGTGTGTATGTATATGTGTATATATGCATGCATGTATATGCTTTTAACAAAGCATATTGTCTCTTTTTAAATGCTTTTGTCAGTGAGATGGAGAAAGGCATAGAAATGTACAATGCACATTCATATATATATACATACACATATTTACACACAAATATACACATATACATATATACAAGTATATATATATATATATATATATATATATATTTTTTTTTTTTTTTTTAGTGAGGCAATTGGGGTTAAGTGACTTGCCCAGGGTCACACAGCTAGTAAGTGTTAAGTGTCTGAGGCCGGATTTGAACTCAGGTACTCCTGACTCCAGGGCCGGTGCTCTATCCACTGCGCCATCTAGCTGCCCCTATACAAGTATATTGATACATAAATATGTACATATATCTTTACATGTATATGTATGTATATATACACACACGAACATACCCATCATCATCATCATGCTTTGTTTTAAAAGATGAAGCCCCTGACAGTGGTAATGTGTATTTGTTTTTAGCAATTCTAATCTATACACACATCTAAAAACTGTCTTTATTAACCCTTCCAAAGCAGAGAAGAGAGCAAGAAAACCAATAAAAAACTGCATCTAGTTAAAATTACACAAATTTCATTGCTGCAGTTTGGCCAGAGATAAAAATAATAATTATTATTTACTTAAGGAACCCTATACTCTTTTTAAAAGGGCCTTCTCTAATCTTCAGCTCAGGTCTAGTAGAAAAAAGCTATTTTAGGGGGTCTTGTTTCTCAATGTTTGATATCTGGCTTTTGAGTTTAAGAGCTTACCTTTACACAATCTCAAACAATGTCAGTCAATACAATCCACTCTCAAGATAAGTTTATCACTAATAGAAGTGATTTTCTTTTCCCAGAGACATCATTGGTTTCTCTTTTTAATTGACAACAAGGAAAAAGATAAACAAAAGGCCTTTCTCCATCTTACTGACAAATAGTCATTGTAAAAAAGAGACAATCTGCTTTGTTAAAAGAAACATCTGTTTTATGTTTCCTAATATGTTTTCCTTTTATAAAAGGCGACAACCATAATTGTCTATAAATTTACTAACTAAAACAAAGGAGAGCTAAATCCTTTTCTAATTACTGTCTAGCTTTGTTTTTTTCCACTTCAACTGCTTTTCAATTACAATTTATAATTAAATTGTCACACATTCCTAACTCATTACTCACTTTAATGACAGCGAACTAGTTCAAACTAGAGACACTTTCTCAACATTGTATTTCCTCTTAGAATCCGGGGTGGGAAGTGCTTTGCCACTCCCCCCAAAATGTTTACTGGGACATTTCAAAACATATATTAAACTCCTACTATGTGCTTGGGGACATGCAAAGATAAATTTCTCGATTTTAAAAAATGCAGGGAATTTTGTGAGAAAGCTAATTTCTAAAACAGAGGAAGATACAGAGTCCTGGAGTTCACGTAATTGAATATATCAAGGGACATTGTTGAGCAGAATGCACTTTGTGTGTGCCAATCTAAATCCCTTTTCAAATATCTGATAGGAAATTAAACCTGTTGGTTTTAAGACAAACTTCAGTAATGAAATAAAAACGCTAATTGAGCAGATGTTAAACAAAACATTTTCTGTGCAAACCACATGAAACTGTTCATTACCCAGCGGGGTATTGTTAATACAATTGGCTCTCTAGAAAAGCTTTGGTCTGAATTTGCTATTAAACTATATTAAAGGATAACCTGGTTTTTTTGTGTCTGGGCCTCCTTAGTAGGGTAAATGTGTGAAAACTGAATTCCCTAAGAGTAACTGAACCAGTTTAGAAAAACCTCAACACAATTCCCAACAACATTTGACCTTTGATTCAAAAAGCCATTAATGGATGCTCCTTGCTCTAGGTGAGTTTACAATAACCAGGAAGCATCAGAACACAATAAGATGACGGGCCCATTGGCATCTTTGGAAGATTTTAAAACAAATGGTTTTGTACAATTCTGAAAGTTTAAAAGATGTAGATAAAATAAAGATGAAACTCCTGACATTTCATAGCCTTATCCAGATCCAGAGACAACCCCTAAATCATCAGATTTATCCCTGGAAAATACATATTTTGGAAGTTTTAAGACAAGCTTCCATTTTCCTTAGAATGTGCAAAAGGGTGTCAATCAATTTCACAACAATAGCATCAATGACAACAACAGTATGATACAGTGAAGAGAGCACTGGGCTCAAAATCAGTAAAACTTAAATTCAAATCCTGCCTCAGATACTGACTCTGAGCAAGTGGTTTAACCTCTTTCTGCCCTAATTTTCTACTCTATGAATCTGAAGTAAAAATAGCACCTACTTCACAGGATTGTTGTGAAGATCAAATCAGATAATATATGTAAAGCATTGAGCCAACCACGAAGCACTAAAAACAAAATCTAGCTATTATTGTTTACAGTGCTTCATAATTAATTACAAAGGTCTTATAAGAACTCCCCATCTTCCCCTTCAATAAATTTGTCTCCTTGCATGTATGTATAGGCCGCAGTTTCCTCATCTATAAAAATGAAAAGGTAAATGAAATAGCCTCTAAGGTATCTCTTAGCTCTGAATCAATAATTATATGATTCCCTAGGCAGTGGATATAACACTGGATCTGGAGTCAGGAAGACCTAAGTCCAAATACTGCCCCAAACCCTTATTAGCCAGGAAACCCCAGGCAACTATGTTAACCTGTGTCTGTCTCAGTTTCCTTGTTTATAAAGTGGGGGTAAAAATAGCATCTATTTCCAAGAGCTGTTGTAAGGATCAAATGAGATAATGATAAAGCATGGTGTCTGGCACATGGTAGCACTATATAAACATTAGTCATTATTATTAGATCATCTATGTGAGTGCTTTGCAAACCTTACAATGCTATATAGATACTGGATATTATTACCCCACGACAAGATGATCTCTGACATCCCTTCCAGGTCTCGATCCTCAATCCTATGGACTAGATTGTCAAAATATAAGGTAATATGACAGGCTGAGGGGTGAGTGCACGGGTGTTAAAAGTACAAAAGGATTGGGAACTGTTGCCCAAGGGCCTGAAGCAGCTGTGGTTGGTCTTCCTTCAGCATTTTCAGAGTCTCATCTAAAGCTCTTTGGCTGGCAAATCGGGCACAAATCTCAGAGTAGTACAAGCTCTCAGGAGATTCTGAGTATCTGATGACTGCCACAGAAGGTCTTACTACACCCAAGGGTGTCTTCTCCATGATGTTGTGATTCTTTCTAAATTGGGCTAGAAACAGAATGTGATGATTTTTTTTTAAAAGGGGGTGGGGAGGAGGGTCCATAACTAACCATCTGGGTGAAAAAGGGAAAAAAATTGAACCACTTTTAATTTTGTCTGGGGCACCTCATTATCCTCCTCCTCTGTCATTTTAGGAAACCTTTGAACAAAATCAGAGTGTGTCTGCTTCAGTCTATGGAGGGGATAAAAATACTCTCAGCTCAGCAGCAAGGTCCAAACTCCCCAGTCCTTCCTGGGAATGATACATGGTTTTGAGTCCTACGTATTTGGTTGGGGGGGAGCCGGGGCAAATTTTAATCTACATAAGGTAAAAGAAGCCTGTGATATTAGGGCTACATAAAAGCATGGAGAATGGAACACCACACAGGAGTTCAAGTCTTAGATATTTCACTCACTAGCTATGTGACAATGAGCCAGTTTCTTCCCCTTGCACCCTCAACCTCCTAATCTGTAAAAAGGGAACAATAATACTGGAACTCACAATGTGGTTGTGTTGAAAGCATTTTAGGGAAGCATTATGATGCTATAGAAATTTTAACTATTATTTTTGTTTGGTTTGGGTTTTTTGTTTTGTTTTGTTTTTTAGTGAGGCAATTGGGGTTAAGTGACTTGCCCAGGGTCACACAGCTAGTAAATGTTAAGTGTCTGAGGCCGGATCTGAACTCAGGTACTCCTGACTCCAGGGCCAGTGCTCTATCCACTGCGCCACCGAGCTGCCCCATTTTTAGCTATTATTGGTGTGCACCATCATGACCCTGTAAGAATTGATTTGGGGACCCCCATCTTTGGCTAAAATTAGACAAGAGGAAGTGCAGGTGGTGGCAGCAGCGGCCAGCCACATCCACAGAGCTAGAGACGCACGGGGGCGGGGGGGGGGGGGAATAGGAAGCAGTTGAATTTGTTGGCCAAGGTCCTATATCCTACTTGTCTTTGTCCTTATCTCTAAATTTATTCTCATCAATAAACCCTGGGTTTTTTTTTTTTTGCTTTAATTGAAAGTAGGCTTTTTAATCTAGTTTCTTGTTAGTCTGGGAGAAGCAGTTGGGGAGGGGGCAGGCCCTTACAGATTGGCCCACACAAGGCTTAAGGAACTTGGGAGATCTTTTTTTTTTTTTTTAATCCCTTACAGATTGGAAGCTCCAGCCAGCCAGGAGTTTACAGACTTTCGAGGCATATAGGAGCTTACAACCCACACGTTAAGAAAATCAGATCCACAGGAAAAAAAATTAGGGATCATCACCTTGGAGAACAATTCCAATATTTTATAGATTAGGAAATTACACCCAAAGAAGGTAAGGGATTTTCCTAAGGTCATATGTGTAAGTGAATAGCAGACCTTGAGTCCAGGTCCAGTGTTCTTTCCCTGGCACCATATTGAAAACTTCTAAGTTAAGAGGGTAATTCTCCTATTTACAAAAGCACTGACTACAAGATGGTCAGCAGCAGCAGTAGTAGTAGTAGTAGTAGTAGTAGTAGTAGTAGTAGTAGCTGGTATTTATGTAGCACTTTAAGTTTTACAAAGTGCTTTTAAAAATATCATCTCATTTTATCCTCACAACAACTCTGGAATGTAGGTGCTCTCATTATCCTGAATTTACAGATGAGGAAAGTGATGCATATAGAAATTAAATGACTTATGACTCGCCCAGGGTCATACAGCTAGTACTGTATATGAGGCTGGATTCAAACTCAGGGCTTCTTGACTTCAGGTTTGGCGCTCTATCCATTGTACCAACTAGAAAGCTTTGATGATGGTTGATGACGGTAATGATGATGGCAGCTAACATTTATATAGTACCATGTGCTAGGTACTGTGCTAAATTCTTTACAAGTATTATCTCATTTGATTGTCACAACAACTTTGAGAGTGTTATTATTATCCCTACTTTATAAATGAGGAAACTGACTCAAACGGAAGTTAAATGACTTGCCCGTGGTTACACAGCTAGTAAGTGTCTGAGGTAAAATTTGATTTCGGGTCTTCCTGACTCTTATCTATTATGCCACCTAGCTACTTCTAGTAGGGTCCCCTAATATAGTTTAAGAGATTTGATTTACTGAAAGACAAATTTACATCCAATTTTAGAACATATCTACAGTTACAGACATGTCCTTTCTCTCTTACCTTCTTCCTCCTTTTCCCTAGCTCCTTTTTCCCCTTCTTCTTCTTCTTCTACCTAAGGCCTAGCATCCACAGGCATGACTTTGTTCCACTGATTAAATTCAAGACTCAATTCCAGATCTTATCTGTAGTGTTTATTTGATCATTTTAATGTGCTTCTGCTAGTGAATGAACACAGGCCTGGAGGGTCGGTACTTACTAGACAAATAAAACATACATGCACACATACACCTCCATGCAATGCTATGGAACGGAAAATGCCTGGTATCACATACCTGAGGAGTGAGTTTCCCAACCCTCTGGGTTATTGGTTCATTCATCACAACTTCCACTTTGCAGGCATCTTTTTCCTTGGGTATAGAAAACTGCAGGTCCTCCCGTGACAGAAAAGCAGAGCGGCCCTTCGCCACCTTCACCCCGTGGTTGACACTGATGAAGGATGAGCTGGTGCCTTGCAGGACAAGCAGCAGGCAGAGAAACACTCCACTGGATCCAAGAAGGTTCATGTTATCAGGGGGTCACGAGCTTCCTTCCAGGAAAAAGGCTTAAACAAAAGAAGGCTTCCCTTTCTCCTTTGGGACCATCAACACATACTCCAAAGGGCTAGGCTAGGAGAAGAATCCAGACGACATGCACAGAGATTGCTGTAGGCTCCCCCTTCTTGAAATCTGGAGAATGAGGCCTTTCAAGAAATCCTGGAGCTTTTTTTTTTTTTTTAATAAAACTCGCTGATCAATCCTGACAACGCCAGAAAGATTAATGGACTTTCTGAGTGCTTTTCTAATCCTGCAAATAGGAGAAGGGGTAGGGGAAAGGGAGAGAGAGAGAGCAAAAGAAGGACTTTGCTATTCAGGAGATCCAAGTGACAAAGGAATCTTTCAAACCTCCTTTCATTTCAGGTAAATTAAAAACAAATAAACTAACCTGACCTCTGAGCCCATCTGAAAGGTGATGGGGCCAACTCATTATCCAGCTTGTGGGACCTGGGCTTCCTGACTTTCTTAAAAGCAATCTTGATGGTCATTGGGTGGTCCCAGAGGAGAATTACTACCTTTGACCTCAAGATAAATGGATATAACTTATTCCCTCTTAGTCTAGAGAAAGTTACTGAACTCCGATATTCTACTCCCTTGTTTGTCCTATGAAGTGACTACTAGATAATTGGGTCGCCAAGGGAAAGATTAGTTTTCCTCAGCATATTGCTTGAAAATTACTATGCCTGAGAAGGGATATATCAGAAAGGTGGGGAGGGGAGGAGGATTGAAGTAGAAAGAACATTCGATTTGTAATTAGGAGGAACCAGATCAAGGATTCGTAAAAACCTTTTGGGCAGTCTGTTGAAGTCAATGGACCCCTTATCAAAATAATGTGATTAAACACATAAAATAAAACACTTAGAGATTACCAAGGACATCAATGATACCAGAAAACAGCTATCATTTTCTTTAAAGTTCACAGATCCCAGGTTTCTTTTGAACTTCTTTTGAATTTTCTTTTGAACCCACATCTCTTTTGAACTTTCTTATTTCTGTCAATGACATCCCTTTCCTTTGAGATACCATGGTTCACATCCTTTGATGTCATCCTTAACTTCCCACTCTCCCTATTTCACACATCCAATGAGTTGCTGGGTATTGTTAATTCTACTACCAAAACATCTCTCACATCCAACCCCTTCTCTCCACTCACACAGATATCAACCTAGTACAGGCCTTTATTTCTGAGCTGTACTAAGCAATAACCTCATTATTTGGTCTCTGAGCCTCAAGACTCTCCCCACTTCCATCCATTCTCTACACTCCCAATATGGTAACTGCCAAAATGAGATTCCTAAAGTACAGGTCTCACTTTGTCACTGCCCTACTCAAACTCTACTGGTTAATTCTAGATTCAAATATTCCATCTTTGTCTATTCTTTTTAAATGAATATTTTGCATAAGTTTTATAACAGAAATGATTATTAATAGAGTCATATACCGCAATTTCCACAGGACAAGGACTCAATCTTTGATTTCATTGACATAGGAAACTTCCAGTTGAAGATACTCCATCGGGGCAGCTAGGTGAGGCAGTGGATAGAGCACCGGCGCTGGATTCAGGTGTACCTGAGTTCAAATCCAGCCTCAGACACTTAACACTTACTAGCTGTGTGACCCTGGGCAAGTCACTTAACCCCAATTGCCTCATTTAAAAAAAAAAAAGAAAAGAAAAAGAAGATACTCCATCTACTGATGCAGATGGGCTCCTTCCCTGCAATTTAGTTTTAGATGCATATATGCTCTTATTTTCATCTTCACAACCCTGTAATGTAGTTCTCATGAGAACTATTATTCCTCTTTTCCAGAGGAAGTAAAAGGCTCAAGAGGATCGAGAGGCTTGACCACAGTCACAGCTTACGAGTAGCAGAGGAAATATTGGCACACCAGTCTTCCATACTATAGCTCCAACAGTCTAACTGCTCCAATATATTGTGCCTCTGCTAATGTTAATATATAGTCTACTGGTACTCTCTAAGAAACAAAATGCGGACAGAGCTAATATAATATACCCATCAGGCTTTACAATCCGTAGAATAGGTACAGCTCAAGACTTTTCTACCCAATGAGAGCTACCAAGAGGAAAATGTTATTCAGTAAAGGATGTTTATAGGAATTATTTCTTTCAAACTTGGATTGACATGTTCTTTCATGTATGTAAATGATTTACAGATACTGCTGTGGGAACACCAAAATACAAGGTTAAAATGGACAGAAGTGGAGACCTTCTTTAACCACCTCATGGTGGTTAAACAGCATGGTTTTGGGCAAGTCTCTTGACCTCTCTGTTTTTGTTACCCCCACCTGTAAAATGGGGATGATTTACTGACTTCCCCCAACCCAAAAGATCTGCTTTAAAGAATAAGATAATGTAAACAAAGAGTTTGAAGTAATAAATTCTATGTAAACATTTTTAAACAGTATATTTCATTGTCTGTGTATTCCATGACAATCTTGGAAGCACCTGAGATTCAATCTATGGTTTAGACAATCAAAGCACTAATAAAACTTTTGGAATACATATGTGATTTATACACACACACACACACACACACACACACACACATATTTAATTTGGCACTTGAAAAGAAGATACAGATCAATATGTCTTTTATTTAATTATTTTTATTTATTTTTTGTGGGGCAATGAGGGTTAAGTGACTTGCCCAGGGTCACACAGCTAGTAAGTGTCAAGTGTCTGAGGCTGGATTTGAACTCAGGTCCTACTGAATCCAGGACTAGTGCCTTATCCCCTGCAATCAATATGTCTTTTAGAACATTTTTCTTTATCACAAATGACCATAAAGCTTACAACATTAACATTTGGGAAAATCCACCCCATTGCAACCATTGATTCATGAGCAATGTGTGACATTCAAATCAATAAGTATTTATTAAGCACCTACTATGTATAAAGCACTATGGTAGGTTCTGGGATATGAACATAAAATGAACAGCAATCCCTGCCCTCTAACAGCTTACTTGTATCACTTTACCCTTAAAGGGATCTGCAGTTCTTAGAATCATTCACTTTTTATGGAACCACCAAATACCTGATCCCAAATCTTTATATGTGATCAACATTGGCTCTACCTACATATAACCAACCTACGTGCACATGTCTGTGCTGAAGTGAACTGGCCCTTCTGTGTGATTGGAAATATAGGTCTGGCTCTCAAACTTCATAGAATCTCACAATTGGAAGGGAGTTAAAGGGTTATCTTAGCCCAACTCACACCCAAATAAGAATCTAAGTTCCCTAGAAAGGATTCTTATTCAAGAACAAGGTGGTGGTAGAGATGGTGGTGGGGTGTGTGTGAGTGTGTGTGTGTGTGTGTGTGTGTGTGTTTTCTCAGCAGAATGACAATCTCCACCTCCACCAGTATTGTATATAAAGCATTTGATTCTCTCTCTTAATCTCCCGACAAAGAATATTTGTACTATGGGCATGAACTAAAACATCCAATCATAAATTGACTATAATCTAATAACAGGCAAAGGCTCCCCAGGTATTGAATAAAGTTTTGTTGAACTAAAAAGAATAGAATGTAATTCCTTAAGGAAAAAGATTGTTTTATTTATTATCTGTGCTTCCAACGCCTAATACAGATATTTATTTAATTAAATTGAAGAACGCCTAATAACCATGTTAACTACGCATCCATTTAGGCTTTCCAAGTTGTGTAGTTTGATGAGGATGGATCAAACATACATATCAATTTAAATATTTAACTACCTTAAATAGAAATCAAAATATGCATTTTAAAAATATCACACCCTACAAAATACAAGAACCTACATGATAAATTCCTGCTCAAAATAAGCCCTAGTTAAAAGTTTGCCTCTAAAAGATTTCATATTCTTTTTTTCAGAAAATGGAAGCTGTGTACTGTTTTTCTCTTCTCGTTTCAGTGACCAACAAGTTTTTAGAATTAAATCTAATATCTGATTATAAATATCAGCTTATCTCAAGTTCCTGAGAAAACATATTTCCTCCACTTCCTTTGTTTCAATTTCATACCTGATTGTGTGACTTTGCACTTTAATATTATGTGTAAGAAAGATAATTTTAAATCTTAATATATATTTTTAAATTGGCTATTTTTTAAAAAGGTGTTTTTGATAATATCGTAGAACAAGCCTCTTTAAAGAAGCCAAATACACTGTTCTAAAATAAGATAAATATAAAAATTCCTAAAAACACAACCAGAGACAAAACTGAAAATAAAATACAACACTGAGCCTGTACTAGAAATACCATGAAACAGTCTGCCAGAATCACGAAGTCATTGCCGTCATAGTGTTATGGGCCCAGAGCACCCCAGAAGTTCTCTGGGGTACATCAAGGAACCTTCTCCTTGAGACACTAAACCAAAGGACAGACACACCTAAAGAGATAAGTGGAACCAGATCAGACTGAGCTAGCTCCAGGACCCCCACCCTTCTTTCCAGTCTCCCTCACCCCTGGGGAGATAAATTTGGGTGTGGCTGCTGCCTTTGTCCAGAGAGATGGCTAGAGAGATCTGCAGCCACCCCCTCACCCAACTCCTCCAGGCACCACCAGTGGGGGATGGTCTTCCCTCAGTAGAGGAACTTTCCACAGTCAGATGGTCACCCCCATCAGTCCTCTATAAAAGTACCTGCTAGTCTCCTGCTCGAGGAGATTGGTATCTCAGAGCCAAGCTCTGTGCCATGCCTTCTCCCCATGAGAAGTCCAAGGATTTCCCTCATGGTTTCCCTTCCCTTCCCCAGCCCCTAAATAAACTACTATCTTATTCTAATTGCTTTTGTGTGCAAGAGGGTGTAATTCTTTAAAGAGGAATTCCTAAGGACCCCAAACCCCCTACCCTATTTTCCCCGTGACAATAGGATCATAAATTTAGACCTGAAAGAGACCTCAGAGATTATCTAGTGTTATCCCCTTAGTCTATGGATGAGGAGTTCCAAAGAGATAACATGATTGTTCAAGGCAATATAGGTAATAAATAATAGTAATAACGCTGGGATTTGTACTCAGGACCTCAGACTCCAAAATTAGCATACTTTTCACTCTGCCACATGCCCTCTCATCAGAAAAAGTGATCCTTGTGACATGGCGGTTGGGACATATCAAGGAATTAAGGGACTATTAAAGTTTAAACTGACCAACTAGCTATCAGGACAGACACACCTAAGAAGTAGGGGGAGATTGAATTCTATAGCTGGAAAGTCCATTGGGCGTGGCTACTACCTAAACTAGAAGACAGAGATAAACTCCAGAGTTTGGGACTATCATTCCAAAAGAAACATCCCACCCCCATTCAAGTTTTCCCTACCCCCAAAGGGAACTTTCCATTTTCAGGTGGTCAACCTATCCATCCTCTATAAAAGCCTTGGCCTCCCTTTCTGGTGGAGGAGAAAAATGTCTCCAAGCCATCTCCTCCCCAAGAGGAGAGGAAGTCTTCCCTCTTGGTCACTTTCTCCATTGCCCAAATAAAAGGCCATGTTTATTCTAATTGGAATGTGTGTGAGAGTTTTAATTCTTTAGAGAGGAATACCTAAGGACCCCCACCATCTATTTCCCCTGTGACACTTCTGTTTACCAGAGTACAAGATTCAGGTAAATAAATATTCCTCTCCTGATGTACCTGATACTGTTGAACACAAATGGAATTTGGTAAAGTAGGAAATTATAATGTACACAGGGAGTGGATTCTATTTCACCAGTCGGGGGGCGGGGGGGGGGAGGGTTACCAAAGGTTTAAAAGTCTCTACCTCCTATCAGTCTCCCCTAAAGACTACCCTTGGCAGAGACAGGTATGTATGTTTTCCTCTAATTGTATTCCCCTGCCACCCACTCAGCCAACAGCTGAAACAAATTCCCTTTGAAAACCCAGGGATGTCTTGAATTATATGATGGGGAAGCAAAACAAGTGCTTTGATCAGGATTCAAGTTCCTGATCTTGGTATATGTTGTGAATTACTAACCTCTCCTTCTCTAACCATTACCATTACCACCACCACACCACACCACACCACACCACACCCACCCACCCACACACACACACACACACACACACACACACACCCCACCTTTAAAAAGAAAAAGAAAGCCATCATGTCTCAGCCTTCTTTTTTGTCTCATTTTCCAAATTTTCATTTCTAGGTCTTTTAAAAGGGTATTTAAGTATCGCCCGAAATAAGAAAAGACCAAAAAAGAGAACCAATTAAGTCAATCAAAGTATGTATTGTTTCCTGTTTGAGAGCTGGAAGGTTAATCAACTCTGTTTCAATCCATCTCTCCTTTAAAAGGATATCACATGTTTCTTGGCTTTGTTTTATGGGAAAGGATGGCTTTTCCAATATTCATCAAACATCTCATTGTTCTTTAAGTTAGGTATTCAGTTTAGCTTATCACTAATCAGTCAAAGGTCCTGGTTTCCTGTTCAACAAGATATGGGGGCAAGAGCTGATTTTTCAAATTACATGGCAAAACATGTTCCTTAACTCTAGAGATATGGTCAGAGTTTAAGCAGGTAAGAAAACATTCTCACAAGGAACTGAATTCCTGATGTATAGCCATTTTAAAAGGGCAAAAAAGAAAAAGGAGTGAATTAATTCTAGTTCCCCATCAACATACCATACTGAAGGAAGACTGGTCAAATTTCTCTAAAGTAAAGGATCTTACCCTCTTTTGTGTCATAGATCCTTTTGACAATCTGGTGAAAACTAATGTTTTCTTCTCTACATTAATATTTTGACATCTGTTTTTATTTTTTAATTTAATTTAATTTTTTCCATGAACAAAAATCTATTTTATTTTCTTCTGCCTCTCCATTGAGCAAAAAAGAAAAAGAAAATTCTTGTAAAAAATATATAGTCACGCAAAACAAATTCCTACATTAGCAATATCCAAAAAATATATGTCTCAATTTTCACCCTGCACTCATCACCTCTTTGTCAGAGAGAGGCACCATGTTTCATCATTAATCCTGTGGTTAGTCATTGTGTTGATAAGAGTTCTTATGTCTTTCAAAATTGTTTGTCTTTACAACGTTATTGTTACTGTATAAATTGTTCTCCTAGTTCTGATCACTTTACTTGGCATTAGTTCATTCGAATCTTCCCATATTTCTCTAAGATCATGCCTAGAAAAAAAAATTCTATTACATTATTATACTATAACTTGTTCCTCTATATCCCACTTGATGGATACCCCCATAATTTCCAGTTCTATATTACACTAAAAAGAACTGCTATAAATATTTTTGTATATATGGGTCATTTTATTCTTTCTTTGAATTCTTAAGGTTAAAGGCCAAATAGTGGTATCACAAAGGCATAAACAATTTAGTAGCTTTTAAGGCATGGTTCCAAATCGATTTCTAGAATAGCTGGCACAGTTCACAGCTCTACCAACAGTGTGTTAATACACCTATTTTCCTGGAACTCATCCAATATTTATCTTTTTTGTCAACTTTGACAATCTGATGAGTATAAAGGAGAACTTCAGAGTTGCTTTAATGTGTATTTCCCTAATTATTAGTGATTTGGAGCATTTTTTAAAATATGGTTATATCTTCCCTGCTCACATAATTTGACTATTTATGAACTAGGGAGCCTATATTCATAATTTAAGGGAATGCTAAATTCCAATTAGAGGTTAATGAAAATAAAGATAAAATTTTTCCTTCCCAAATAAGTTCCATGGGCCCCTTGAAATATATTCATGGGCTCCAAGTTAAGAACTCTTGCTCTAAAGAAAAATTAAAGGGTATGAATTTGGCTTTTGTGAAGGAGTCTCTCATTGTTACTAGTCTTCTACTAGTCATTACTTGCAACTTCATATTTATAACACCACCTCAGGGACCACTTCCCCAACTCATATGCACATTGGCAGGCTGGCTAGATTCCCCAGAAGGCAAATATACCAGCCTCAGAATTCTAGGGGTCACTGGGGAGATGAGTTTCTAGTATTATTACTCATTGGCCCCCACTGGTGTGCAGAACTCCCATGGACAATTGGTCAACCAGACTTAAGTACCTTTAAGAAAAGGCATTTATTTTGTGATGGCTAAGAACTGGAAGATGATGCTCATCAATTAGGGAATGGCTAAACAAGCTGTGGTATGTGATTGTGATGGAATATTATTTTGCTATATAAAATGACGAGAAAGATGATTTCAGAAAAATCTGGAAAGACTTACATGAACTGATGAAAAGAGAGCAGAACCAGGAGAATGTCGTACAGAGTAACAACAATACTGTACAATGAAGAATTGTGAATGACTTAGCTGTTATCAGTAATACAATGATCCAAGACAATCCCAAAGAGCTATTGAAATATACTATCCACCTCCAAAGGAAGAACTGATACTATCTGAATACAGAGTAAAGCATGCTATTTTTCACTTTCTTTCTATTCAAATTATCTGTACAAAATGACTAAAATGGAAATGTTTTACATGATTGCACATGTATAAAATATATATTATTGTTTACCATCTTAGGGAGGAGAGAGTGAATGGAGGGAGGGAGGGATAGAATTCAAAACTTTTTTTAAATGTTAAAAATGTTTTCACATGTAATTGGGGGAAA
This sequence comes from Dromiciops gliroides, assembly GCF_019393635.1. Taxonomy (NCBI): domain Eukaryota; kingdom Metazoa; phylum Chordata; class Mammalia; order Microbiotheria; family Microbiotheriidae; genus Dromiciops; species Dromiciops gliroides. The sequence continues at coordinate 652,062,987 of NC_057861.1, forward strand.
ATGAAATATTATGTTAAGAATGTATTTGCTGAGAAAGTATAGCAAGTATAGCAAGAATAATAGTTATAAAAACATTCCTATCAAACCAAAGGTATGCCTTCCCCTTGCATATACAAGATACCTGGGAAAAGTAGGTTCAAATATAGAATAAGGTGGTAGTGGGGCATACTTTTAAAGAATATATATGATAAAGGGGCAACTCACAGCTTATAATTACTTTTTGGTTTTGGTTTGTTTGTTTGTTTGTGGGGTTTTTGTTTGTTTTGTTTTGTTTTTTTGTGGGGCAATGAGGGTTAAATGACTTGCCCAGGATCAACACAGCTAGTGAGTGTCAAGTGTCTGAGGCTGGATTTGAACTCAGGTCCTCCTGAATCCAGGGCTGGTGCTTTATCCACTGTACCACCTAGCTGCCCCCACAGCTTATAATTATTGGAAGTCATTTTCTCATATTGTAGAATCTTCACGAATTTCCCCTTAACTCTCCAAGTGTTCAGAGGATTGCTCTCCTTCAAAAATCCATAGCTAATACTTCTCTCCACCTTGAATGGTCATACTTCCTGAAGTTGACTTGCAGTGTCTAGTTTTTTGTGTGTCATTTGGTTGTGTGTCAGTTTTGTGTGTCATTCAGTTCCCTATGCAGATGTTACCATTAATTACTACTGCACTGGATACTGCTATTAGCTTTGGTGGACCGGGAAACTCCTTCCTCTAAGAGTGATTCCCTTTCAGGAACCTGGAATTCTCAGCTCCTGAATTTAGAGTCCTCTGTCACTTGACTCGCTTGCTACTCAAATGACTTATTGTTTATATGTAGCCCCAAAGGTATAACTTGATTTTCTCAAACAATTACAAGATTTTTCCCATGTAGTGTCATCTACCTTTCATTTAATGACCCCCAGTCTTTTCAAATCGATGAAGTACTTGTCTACATATTGTAATGACTTTACAGGAAAATTCCTTAATACCAAGTTTATTTTGTAGATTGGTTAAATGTGGTGGGGTGTCAAACCATCTCCCTTCACATACATTATTTCACTGGGAGCTTATAACAAGCCTACAAGGCAATTACTGTGGAAATTATGTTTCAGTTTATAGATGGGGAAACTGAAGATCAGTGAGGTTAAGCTACTTGCCCACGGACATTTATGTTAGTAAGTACGAGAATTAGAATCTGGACCCATATCTTTATGACTCTAAATCCAGTACTCTATACACTATTTCTATGCTGCCTTTCAAATAAATAGACCAAATTCAAACGCTGCAGAAACAACTTAAAAGAACCTTATTTTAAATAATAAGAGTATGAGGATCTCAGTTCAAAATCAAAGACAATTGGGGTACATCCATCTTAAAAATAAGATCTCGTATTACTCACTATAGGGTCACCATTTGGGTCTGTTTTGATTTGGGGTGGGAAAGACATTCCAAAAATATGTATATGTCTATGTGTGGAGGGATAGATGGATAGATGGATAGATGGATAGATGGATAGATGGATAGATGGATAGATGGATGGGAAGGTGGGTGGGTAGGCAGATAGATAGACACACATATACATATATATATATGTTTGTGTATATAATATTGAGAATATTCCTCTTTTTTTGCAAAGATAGTTTGGTACAATGGAAAGAGTGTTAGATTGAAATTCAGAAGAGATCTGAATTTAGATCCTGCTTCTGACACACTACTTTTGTGATCATAAGAGAATTCTTTCCGTCTCAGTTTTCTTATACAGAAAGTGGGGGGTAATAATACCTGTAGCATTTACCTAAAAGGGCTATTACAATATTCAAATGAAATTATGTTGGCAAAGTGTTTTGTAGAACCTTAAGTGTTATGTAAAGAATATTGATGATGATGATATTCTGAGAAGAGTGGGATAGAGACATAATGAAAGTGAAGAAAGAGTGTAATAGCTAACGTACTTAGGAGACAAATTACTTGGGCCTTCATGAATGTGTCATTACCTTGACTTGTACTCAGAAATAAACTGATCATCAATATAAATCCCACTTAATAAAAAAAATTTTAGGGGGAAAGTGACTTTTAGGACTATCTATACGAATCTAACCTTTCCCAAGTGCATATATTCCCGAACATTCTTGATGTCAATATATTTATTTTCTTAATCTATAGTTCTCTATTTTACTTCTGTGGAGAGACACCCCATTGTGAATTCCTATTTTTCTCTTCTGCTATGAAAACCATAAATTCTGCTGCTATTTGACACTTTTCATTTCTTTCAAAATTCTCATTTCTCTCTTTAATTATTCTGGACCTTCTATAGTTCCATGTTCTCTGGAGAATCCATATGGTTCTGTGTTTTGAGTGTTGGTTCAATTTTTTTTAATATCTCTTTAGAGATGTTTGCAATTTTTAAAATGTCTCAATACTCATCTCCCCTTCTAATTCCAGTATCTTCTCTTTAGAATTATTTTTTTCTTGTGTTTTCAGTTATTAACTGAATTTTCTTCCTCCTGCCATCTTTGGTGATTTTAATCTTCTTTCCTTATATTCCCTTGTCATTTACCTTTTGAGTACTCTCCCTTTGATATTATATTAACACATAGGACTAGATAGCCAAACTGTCTCAATATTCTTCCATGATGGGAAACTGATTTTTCATCAGCCTCAAGTAGTTTATAGGGGAACAAGCTTGGTGCTAGCTGCATTCCTGTTCCCTGACTTGGCTTGCAGTCCTGTATACTATACCACCTCCTAGTTCTCTCTGTTCTTTAGTCTTCTAGCTGAGCTGAGTCAGTGTTTGCCATTTTTTTTCAAGCTTGGGGAAGGGCAGAGTGAATGTTCCAGGCATTTGTCCTCTTGGAGTTCCCTAACCTTGGAGGTAGCCCAGATAGATGAAAGAAACGTGTGAGATCTGTCTTCTTATGGTTGAGCAGAGTTAAGCTCCACTGTTTATTTCAACAAGATGCTGGGATAAGGGCAGGGGTGGGGAGCACCAGAAGAGATTGCAGCAGCAGAAGGGCCAATCATTGAGGTCCCAAAGCACAAGTACATGGATCAATTTGTGAGCCTGCTGGAGTATGGAGGTTGATGGGTGAAGGGTGCTGAGTGGGCAGTGCTGTAAATCAGCCTTCGTTGGTAGGCTTCTTGCTTTTTTTGTCTTATAGGAGCGACTATAATTGCACTTCCTCAACCACATAATTCTTCTTTGGGGACTTTTTTGAGTGTTGTAGAAATTGGAGAAAATGTCTAGTTGTCCATCTCATTGGTCACATGACCCAGAAGTTTATAATTTATGCAATATATTTGTGATACATTCTCAAAAGGTGTAAGGGTGTAAGGAAGTTTGTTAATCTGAAAAATTCATATATACCTTTAGAACTTGGACTTCTGGGCCCAAAGCCAAGTGCCAAGCCAGACCATCAGGCATAGTATTTCCCTCTACCTTACTTGGACTGCTATCTGACCTCTTGGAGAGTCAGAAAAAAGTTAGTGAGGAGGATATAGGAAGAGCTAGAAGTAAAAACAGGACAAGTGCCCACCAAAGAACTCAAAGGAGTTGATAAACTGCTTCTTAACCATTTGGCCTTGTTGATTTCATAATAGAAACAATTTTTTTGCATGGCTTGTGAGGTTCAGCTGTTTCCCAGCATGACACAGTCTTCATGCCCTGCCATAAACAGGCTCCGAACCAACTGGCCCTTTGCCCACCACTGCATTTTTTCTTCATGAGGAAACCATACACATATATACTAAATACATGTGTATAAACCAATAAGAACAAGATACAAGGAAAACTGTTCTGAAAAGTGAAAAAAAACCAAACCCTTTCTCTGCATTGTTCCTCACAAATTCAAACAAACCTTCTTTGGTCAAGGTCATTTTCTTGAGAAATTTCCTGAACAGAATAAATTGATTTAGAAATGCTTCATTTTTTTCAAAAAAAAATTTTATAGTAGTTTTTCCATAATGACACATCCTGCTTAGTTGTCAGAACATGCGTGCTTCATATTTTGTATAAATATGATACTTTTGTGACTAATCTGAAATAATCTGTCCATGACATAAAAAAAAAATAGACACCAGCTGTAGGACAGCTTTGCCATGTGGAAATGGGGCATAGTCACGGAGATGATCACACTGCTTGTGTTTTATTCAAACAACGTCTATACAAATCAGAGTAATTCTTATTTGACATTCTTTCATTTGTCGTGCTGTGCATTTGATATAAGCACCTCCAGATGTACTACCCCTTGTTTTCATAGGTAGATGGATAACCCAAATATTCTAAGAAAGAGAGACAGACAGAAAGATCAAATCAAAGAGAGACAGAGACAAAGAAACAGAAAGCAAAATACTGAAAGAAAATGGAAACTTCAGGCTGAATTTGGAAAACCAATTAGATCCTTGGCCAGAGATATGATAAAAGTCAACAGTGAAGGTCAATGGGAATCTCCTGACTTCTGTTTCATAATTAAATCTTCCAGATCCAAGTTAGTATAACTGTGATGACTAATGTGAAGGAAGATAGGAAAGAAACAAACATCTATGAAGCACTTATTACATGTCGGCCAGGCATCATACTAAATATTTTACAAATATTATCTCGTTTAATCCTCAAAACAGAGATGTTATTATTATCCCTATTTTGTGGTTGAATAAACTGAAGCAAAGAGATTAAATGACTTGCCAGGTTCACACAACTAGTGTTTGAAGCCAAATTTGAATTCAGGTCTTCCTGACTCCATGCCCACTGTGCTACCTAACTACTGTCAACTGGCATGAATATACACACACACACATACATACATGTACATGCATATATACACATACACACACGTGTGTGTGTGTGTGTGTGTGTGTGTGTGTTCTTAATCTGGGGCCCATGGATACCAAAGAATCTGTGGGTAGATTTCAGGGAGGCATGGGGAAGTCATTGAACTGGGATGGAGGAAAAATAAATCTATTTCAAAATAAGTAGTTTCTTTTATAATCCTATGATCTTCTTTTAGGCTTTCAAAACATTATTCTGAGCGGTCTATAGACTTCACTGGAATGCCAAAGGGGTCTATGACATACAAAAGGTTCAAGGACTCCTGTTTTGGGTCTTCTTTTGCATTTTGTGAACACCAGTGTAGCACAGGGGGTACAGTAGTATGGGGTCTACTGACTTTTTTTTTTGGTGAGGCAACTGGGGTTAAGTGACTTGCCCAAGGTCACACAGCCAGTAAGTGTCAAGGGTCTGAGGCCGAATTTGAACTCAGGTCCTCCTGAATCCAGGGCCAGTGCTCTATCCACTGTGCCACCTAGCTGCCCCTACTGACTTTTAAAATATTATTCATTTATAGGAATGAGGTTTCTGAGAAGTCTATGGGCCTTTGGCTTCTCATATCTTAAATCTGAGCCTTATTTTTCAATATATTTTTCACAGTTCTTTCCTGGGTCTATCTCTGCATTGAAGTGATTGAGTATTAAAAAAATATATTGATTATGATTGAAGAGTCTTGTCAAGGCCCAACATTTTTATGCAAGGCATGGTGTGTATGTGCATCTGACTCTGTGTGTGTGTATATATATACATATATATATGTATATATATATATACACACATATGCACATACAACATATATATACACATCCATATATATTTAATTTTATGTGGTATATACATATATATGGAGACAGACAAACAAAAACCATTCCATTTAGAAACTGGCTGTAAATAAGACCTGACCAAAGACAGAGAAAATTTTGACATTTTCATTTTAATATTAAGTTTTAAAAATCATTTTCACTTAACATCCTCTCAAAATAATTGTTTAATAAGATTTTTATTATGTCAACATAAGTTATTGTTCACTGGCAGATCAGAGCTGCCTCAGTTGGACACACTTGAAAAAAGCTGCAGCTGACAGATTTTTGGGAACAGCACCCCTCCACAGTTCCATAGAACACATACCCTTTCACCTAAGTTCCTGTTTCTTGTCTACTTTTGGCTAGGCTGAGAAAATGTAACCCTCACATTTATACAGCACTTGGTGAAACACTTTCCTAACAACTTTTTGAGGTAGGTAGGATGCATGTTATCTCATTAGACAAGAGACTCAGATGTTATCTCATTAGACTCAGAGACTTTAACTGATTTGTCCATCACACCAATGAGACATTCCACCCTCAGCCTCCTTTTTTTTTACACGTGTTCCTCCATGCCTGGAGCAATCCCCTTCTTCCCTTCAACCTCTTAAAATCAGTCCCTGGCATCCTTCCAAGGCATCATCACATGTAGAGGAAATTTCCTGATCTCATCACCCACCTCCCTCTTGACATTACTTTGTGTTTATATCACCTTTGTATTATTAGTTGTGTACATGTCATCTCCCCAAGAAGACTGAGTTCCTGGAGATAAATACTCTTTCAAAAAAGACTTATTTGATGGGGCAGCTAGGTGGTGCAGTGGATAGAGCACTGGCCCTGGAGTCAGGAGGACCTGAGTTCAAATCTGGCCTCAGACACTTAACACTTACTAGCTGTATGACCCTGGGCAAGTCACTTAACCCCAATTGCCTCACAAAAAAAGAACTATTTGTACAATTTGTGGTAGCTAAGAATTGGAAATCAAAGGAATGCCCATCCATTGGGGAATGGCTAAACAAGCTGTGGTATATGATGGTGATAAAATATTATTGTGCTATAAGAAATGACAAGCAGTATGATTTCAGAAAGGCCTGGAAAGATTTGTATGAACTGATGTATAGTGAAGTGAGCAGAACCAAGAGAATGCTGTGCACAGAGACAGCAATATTGTTTGATGAAGAACTGTGAATGACTTTACTATTCTCAGCAATACAATGATCTAAGACAATCCCAAAGGACTAATGATGAAGCATACTCTCCACCTCCAAAGAAAGAACTGATATTGATTGAATACAGACTTTGTTTTGTTTTTCTCCTAGCACTTAGAACAATGCTTTGGGTGCTAAGTGCTTAATAAAGATTGGCTGAACCAAATTCAGTTGAATACAGATAAAGTCAGAGGCGCAGAGCTCAGGTTTCCTAACTCTAAATCTCTTTTCATTACAACATGTTGTCTCAGATCTTATCTCTGTGGGTTTTTTTTTTCTTTTGGGGGGGACTTTTGAACTGAAATAGGGCAACAAGGTAACAGTATATAGAGTACTGGACCTGGAGTCAGGAAGACCTGGGTTCAAATCCAGCCTCAGACACTTGACACTTACTAGCTGTGTGACCTTGGGCAAGTCACTTAACCCTCATTGCCCCGCAAAACACAAAACATAAAACAAACAAAAAAAATAAAATAAAGGATATCAACAAAATTGATTTCATTATTTCTCTTAACCCTAATATGTAAGCAGGTCTCACCTGTTTAATTTGCAAATGACTTGGCCCATTTACAAAAGTGTGATTTCTGAATCTGGATTCGGACATATAAATTGCTGATAAATAATGAAAATGTTGTTTATATGTGTTCTGGCTCACCAGCTATATCATCAAGATCCATTACATTTAAAATATGAGAACATACCTTAAAAGGAACAGTGATATTGTGTCATATACTCTCTCCCTCTCCCTCTCCCCCTCCCCCCACCTCTCTCTCTCTTAAACATCCCTGAATATCAATCTTGAAAATCTGAAAAGGACTCAAAAAGAACATCTGCTCCGTATCTGCCCATTAGGCAGACAAGGTATCGTTAGATCCATTTTATAGATGAGGCAACTTAGGGACACAGAAGTTCAGTGACATGCTCAAGGCCACACAGGTGGTGAGTTATTTCTTGGAATCTCAGAGTTGGAAGAGGCCCCAGAGGTTATTGAGTCCACACTGTTCCTGTGCAAGAATCTTCTCCAGAAGAGGTTCCCAGTCTCTGCCTGAATGTCACTGATGATAAATTTATTTCCACCTGGCTATTTTACAACTGCCATGGCACATTGCTGACTCTCTCTCTTTTTTTTCTTTCTTTTTTTTTTTTTTGCGGGGCAATGAGGGTGAAGTGACTTGCCCAGGGTCACACAGCTAGTAAATGTCAAGTATTTGAGACCGGATTTGAACTCAGGTCCTCCTGAATCCAGGGCTGGTGCTTTATCCTCTGCACCACCTGGCTGCCCCACATTGCTGACTCTTACTAAGTTTGCAATACTATAATACTATAATAAAAACTATATTAATAGAACTGAAAGCAATATTCTAAATATCATCAGAATAAAAAGTGTAGAATATAGTGAGACCATCATTTCCTTCATTCTCTATGCTAAGCTACCTAAAATCACCTTAGCTATTTTTCAGCTGTCATGCCACATTGCTGACTCATTAAGTTTCTGGTCTACCAAAATCTTCATATCTTTTCCCAATAAACTATTGTCTAGGCACACTTTCTCCATTCTTTTTTTATATAATGGATTTTTTTTTTGTGGGGCAATGAGGGTTAAGTGACTTACCCAGGGTCACTCAGCTAGTAAGTGTCAAGTGTTTGAGGCCGAATTTGAACTCACATCCCCCAGAATCCAGGAAAGGTGCTTTATCCACTGTGCCAACTAGCTGCCCCCTATATAAGGGATGTTTTAAAACCTAGCATAGGATTTGTCCCTTTGATTTTTTTCTCATACTAGATTTGACCCATCTTTTTAGCCTATTGAGATCTTTTTGGATCATGTCACCTGGCATTAATTATGTCTACCAGATGGCTTTATGCCATCAGCAGATTTTATAAGCTTACCTTCCATGCTTTTATCCAAGTCAAGAATAAGGGATAAAAGGGGAGTTACTTGTCAAGTTCCCCAGCTGCTAATGTAATGCTTTCTCTACCCCATCCTATGGCTGCTTACTTAATGAGCTTTAATTGCTAAATGACCTTAAAACCCTTAGCAACACTGTCAGTGTGAACACTCGTCATGGGCTGCTTCTGCTCCCCATCAGTTGAGCTCTGGAGAAATGGGATGATGGAGAAGGAGGTAGAAAGTGAAGAAGAATGTTCAGGAAATCAGCTGTAGGCTATATGATCGTGAACAATCACTTCCCTAAAACATGCAAACTGAAAGGAAAACGTGAGCAACTTCCTTCTGGTTTTCCAACAGCAATTCATCCTTTTTCCTGTTCCAATTTCACTGGAGGCAGCAGCTGCTAAAGGATGTAGCTGTTACCTTTAAAGCCCGCAATTAACAACCATGGCTTTTGACTTCTTAGAGTGCTCTGATGCATTCTACTCCAAACATTAAGATTGAAAGCCTCAAGCAAACAAGCTACTTCACGAATCTGAAAAATGGTTCTCCTCCAAGAATGTAATTCAATCCCCCTAAATCAATGAAACATGTGCCCTTACTGTTTCTAACATTATCCCCTGACCTGTTTGCAATTTTCCCCATCAGACTGGCAATGGACTCCTGTGACATAAAGCAAATCAGAATCATAGATTTTAAGACTGGACAGGACTTGCAAGTCTTAAGACTTAGAGGACTTAGAGCCCGTGTGATTCAAAAAGGTAAGTGGCACCCAAAAAGGTCAAGTGATTTGACTAAGATCACACAGCTAGTAAGAGCCAAAGCTGGGACTAGAAACCACCTCCTGACTCCCAAGCTGGTGTGCTTTCTACTCAATTATGCTGCATTCTCTGATCTGTTACATCCCACCCAAATAAAACAGAACTCTCCTCAGTTCTCTCCTTGCAACTTTGCAGAATATATTAACATACTCCCTACTCCCACCTCCCACCCCCAGGAACATGAGACAAAACCCTGCTTCTGATTGGGTCCCTGGGAAGGGGCCAGAGAGTACAGATTCATTCATCCATACAGAAACTCATAGAGGTCTTCTCTCCATAGATTTTTGGAAACCTAGTTTCCATGCTGTTGTTAAGAGGATTGAGTTAATTGTGAGATTTTCTATTTCTTCAGCTTACTGCCTTCCAAAAGCCTTCCAAATTCCACAGGGGACCTGCTTTGTACCTTCATTCTGAAAGTCTGCTTTTAATGATTCTTATGCTCTCAAAGATTAAGGAAATCATATGATTCTAAATGGTTTTTCTTGTAGCCACAACACTATACATCTTTTTACCATTGCTTACTATCATTTAAAAAAAAAATTGTATAAGCTGGGAAACATTAAGTGTCCCTATAATTGGCAACCTTCCATTAAAGACTTTCTGCAAAGACTCCAAAATACAGAATCTCAGGGTCGGAAGGAAGCTCAGAGGTCATCTAACCCAACCTGGCCCTGAACAACAATCCTTTCTGCAATATCCTCAAAAGGTGCTCACACAACCTCTGTGTAAGGGAGAACTCCAGTGCCTCCCAAGGCAGCCCACTCCCCTTTTTGGATGCCCCTAATTGTTAGCATTCACTGATACAGCCTCTCTGTTCCTATTTGAAGAGAGCTACCATGTCCCTACAAGTCTTCCTTTCTCAAGCTAAAAATTTCCAGTTCCCTTGACAGATCCTCATATGGTATGGAGTTGTCAGGTTCCAAGATTGGAAGCCAAATTATCACTGTCAAAAGTTGGGGTCTTGGGGCAGCTAGGTGGCACAGTGGATAGAGCACCGGCCCTGGAGTCAGGAGTACCTGAGTTCAAATCCGGCCTCAGACACTTGACACTTGCTAGCTGTGTGACTCTGGGCAAGTCACTTAACCCCAATTGCCTCACTTAAAAAAAAAAAGTTGGGGTCTTGATTAAATGAATTTCATTCAGTTCTAACAAGTAAAAGGTAGTTGTTATGAGAGGCAGAATGGCATAGTGTGAATAAAGCCAACAAGCCCTGGGTTTGAGTCCTACCTCTGACACAACTGGTTGTGTGACCCTGAAAAAAGTCTCAGTGCTTAACCTCTCAGTGCTCTAAGACTCTAAGTTGCAGAGAAAGGGCTGATTTGCATGGGTAGAGAATGTCTCTTCACCCAAGAATTTCCTATCAATGAAATCCCAAGTCTAATCCTTAACCCTATCCATGTCAGAGGAGTCAGTTGTATGTTGGTGGCAAGAGTCCACAGTAACACATATGATCAACCTCTGCATTCTTTGCTTTAAAAGATCGATGAACTTAGTATGAACACCGTCTCCATGAGCATAGATCAGTGTCTTAAAAGATGTTCTTTATGTCTGGAAAAAATCACCCCAAGGTGTGAAAGAAAATAATAATCAATAATGGATTTCTTGGGGGGACCCAGAGATCAGTTCTCAGTCCTTTCTCCCCCCCCAACTATAGAAAGTCCAGTTCTCTTTGATCTGGGACAAGCCCAAGGGAACAAAAGAAATGGAGATAAATACTTTTATCTAGCTCAGTGAAGGACTGATGGGATCAAGAACTTTACCTTAAGCAATTTAAGTGAGGGTCTTTTGCATGGTTTTCCCTGATATCATCTATAAAGTTCATTTTAATGTAAACCATCTTCAAGTCCTGTCAATCAATGGAATTGAATGATGCTAACCAATTAATTTTGACCAATGTATAATGACCCACTCTATCAAAAGAGGATAAAAACCCTGGGAACACGCCAGGAGCTTTCTTGGCTTTCTCCTTTAGGACAGCATAGGTCTTGTAGGTCTTCTGAACTCTCTTGGGTCTTCTTGAGACCACGTGATGTCTCCCTGGGAAACAGCCTGAATTTGGTTAGGCTGGTCCTCAAGTGGTAGACCATTCATCCTTGATTAAATCCACACTCAAAGCTTTGATGGGACATACCTAAAGAGCTTCCACTTGGCTGCAATGGCTTAGAGTACTTTGGTCACTCCTGACCCACAATGATGCATCATAAGAGGACTTTAGAGAGGTCAATATATTGGTGCTATTCAGTTGTTTCAGTAGTGTCTGATTATTTGTGACCCCATTTGAGATTTTCTTGCCAAACATACTAGAGTGGTTTGCCATTCCTTCTCCAGCTCATTTTACAGATGAGCAAACTGAGGCAGGTAAGTATGTCCAGGGTCACACAGCTAGTAAGTGTCTGAGGCCAGATTTGAACTCAGAAAGATGAGTCTTCCTGACTCCAGGCCCAGCACTCTATCCAATGTGTTACCCAGCTGCCTCTAGAGGTCAATATACTTGATCATAAAATATAGCTAACAGAATATTAGTGTTTTGTTTTATAGGGAATATTGTAAACATTAAGAGAAAAGGAAGATAAACTTGAGAAAATAAAAAGAGAAGTAGAGAAAAGGAAGGGCAGTTATTCCTGCAATTTGAAATTGTGTTCATATAGTTCCAAGTATTTTATATCGTCTGCAGTTATTTTAAATGTAATTTCTCCTTCCATATCTTCCTGCTGGGTTTTGTTGGTTATATATAGAAATGCTGATGATTTATATAGGTTTATTTTGCATCCTGTAACTTTGCTAAAATTGTTAATTGTTTCAGATAGTTTTTAGTTGATTCTCTAGGAGTCTCTAAGTATATTATTATATCATCTGCAAAGAGTGATAGTTTTGTTTCCTGGTTGCCTATTATTATTCCCTTAATTTCTTTTTCTTGCTTTACTGCTATAGCTAGCATTTCTGGTATGATATTGAATAATAGTGGTGATAATGAACATCCTTGCTTCACCCCTGATCTTACTGGGAAAATTTCTAATTTATCCCCATTATAGATAATGCTTGCTTTTGATTTCAGCTAGATACTAATTTTCATTTTAAGAATAGCTCCACTTATTCCTATACTTTCTAGTGTTTTTAATGGAAATGGGTATTGCTTTTTTTCGGAGCCTATTGATATAATTTTATGATCTTACCATATCATTATCTCCTTGTCATAGTGTATATTTGTAATGTATTGCTGTAGTCTCCTTACTAGTATTTCGTTAAAAAATTTTGCATCAATATTTATTAAAGAGATTGGGCTATAGTTTTCTTTTTCTGATTTTGCTCTCCTTACTATGTATCAAAACCATATTTGAGTCATAGAAGGAATTTAATAGGATGCCTTCATTACCATTTTTTAAAATAGTTTATAAAGTATTGGAATTAATTATTCTTTAAATGTTTGGTAGAACTGTTAAATGCTTGTAAGAATTTATTCCTGTAATTTGAAATAAAATTTTTAAGCTTGCACTTTTGTGACAACATACAACTGTATCTAACATATTCAATTGTGCATTATAGCTTTTCTGGCAATAAACTTATAATAAGTATAATAATTCCTACTAGCTAGGTGGCACAGCTAATAAAGCATTGAGCATGGAGTCTGGAATGAATTCAAATACAGACTCAGATACTTACTTGAATGACCCTGGGCAAGTCACTTAACCTTTATTTATCTCATCTTCCTGAACTACAAGATGGAGATAACAATAACACCAACCTCCCAGGGTGGTGGTGAGAATCAAATGTAATATTTGTAGAGCACTTAACATAGTGCACTGGCCCTGGATTCAGGAGTACCTGAGTTCAAATCCAGCCTCAGACTCTTGACACTTACTAGCTGTGTGACCCTGGGCAAGTCACTTAACCCCAATTGCCTCACCCCCCGAAAAAAATTCTGCTTATGCATTATTCGCCTATTCTTGCTAGACATATACACCTCCAACCTTTACCACAATCTCCTTCAGTATCTTTGACAAAAAAAAAAAAACACAAAAAAACCCCCAAACCCTAATGGCGTCGCAAAGAGTCAGATGGGACTGAACAACAACAATCCTATCTGAAACTTTTCAGCTATCAGAAAAAAATCTCAGGTCCTCTCTGCCTCTCCCTTGATAATAGCTAAAGCATTTATAGCAATGATAACAACTATGAGCACTCAGAATATAATTAATAATAGCTGGTATCTACAAAACACTTTACATATATTTTCCCTTTGGAGTTTCATGAACCTGTGAAGTAGGTCTACAGGTAGTATTATTTATCCTGTATATAGCTTGCCTTGTATACATATGTTTGCATGCTGTCTCACTCATTAGATTATGAACTCCTTGAGGGAAGAGACTGTCTCTTCCCTTTTTCTATAACCCTAGGGCTTAGAATAATACCTGGCACATAATAGGCACTTAATAAATATTGACTGATTGATTATTATTCCCATTTGACAAAGGAGAAAATTGAGGCTCAGAGGAATTAAGTACCCATTATCACACAGCTAGTAGGTATCAATGACAGGATCTGAACACAGTCCATTCTTCTCTCTAAGGTTCTTTGTGTTGTAATATGTGACCTCTATGTGATTATTGAATGAATGAATATTGCATTTATTAAGTACTTACTTGCATGTAAAGCACTGGGGAAATGAAGAGAAAAGCAGGATAACACCTACTTTCTAAGAGCTCATATTCTAATTGGGAGAGACAACATATCTTAAAAGTTTCATCTTCAGGTCAGATAGTCCTTAGGGTGTGAGCAAAACAGATACTAATACCTCTTCTTTTTTTCCCTGTAACGATTGGAATGACGCCACCTGCTGGAGACTTACTGTAGAAGAGTTCTGCCCATGAAGCGAAGGTCTTTGAGGGCAAGACCAGGAGTCTTTTCTTTGGCGTCAGGAAGTGACGCAGGCTAGTGGGAGGAGGAAGGAAGAGATTGGCGCTCGCTCTCGCTCTCTTTCCTTTGGACTCTGGTGGAGAACGGAGCTAGAAATGCGCTCTCCCTTTAATAGATAGGAATCTAGGCCTTTCTCTCTCTCTTTACCAAATTCTTATTCTCCTTAATAAATGCTTAAAAGTCTAACTCTTGCTAAAGCTTATAATTTATTGGCGACCACTCATTAAATATTTTAGACAGACTAGCTAGAATTTTAGCCCTTAACATTCCCCTTATTGTTTTTCAAAGACTACTTACTCTAATGGAAAGAAAACAATTAATTAAAGGCTGACTTAAGACATGGCTTCAAGTCCTAAACTCTGACATTGATTAGCTGGAGTACTAGAAACAAGTCACCTGTTTCCCTGAACCTCAATTTTCTTATCTGTAAAATGGGGGTAATAATACTTATGCTACCATAACCCTCCAGAATTTGTTATGAAAGAAGGGCTATATGAAGGGTAGACCTTAAAGTACCATGGAAGTGTCAGGTAGTAATATTGTTGGGGCATTTCAAGCAGAATATCGGGGTGGGGGGAATGAAATGTTCTGGCTTTTACACATGTGTGTGAAAGAGTAATTTTTTAAAATCTCGGCTTTTAAAGAGTCAGGCACAGAGCAATTCTCACATAATTCTTCCTCTATCCCTACTGATCTCTTTGGCATTGGTAAGCCAAGCTTCAGTTCCACATAAGCTGTGAAGAGGAATCAAGTGAGAACAAAGTCTGCTGTTTGGTGAACACCCTGAGAATCTGAGGCCCTCTCAGCTCTCCCCAGGTCACCTTGGAACTGTGGGAAAGTCACATTACTTTCTTTCCCTTCTCTTCTTCTCACCCGGAAATCTGAGAGGTAGCAAGGTAGAAGAGAAGGAGGCCTGCTGCAGGCACCAGGAGACATCTGGGTTCTGTCTAACACTGGCTCTGTTGCTCATTAGCTAGAACAACTCATGTCACCTCTCTGGACCTCAGTCTGTAAAACAAAGTGGCTGAACTAGATCAGTGGTTTCAAATTCAAATAGAGATGAGGTCCATGAAACCGGACAGGAGGATCTCTGTGGGCTGTGCAATGACTTAGTTTTCAATTATGGTATTATCTGTTTTGTTGTATTTTTATTTATTTTGTTAAATATTTCCCAATTCCATTCTAATCTGGTTCAAGCTACCCTCAACTGTGTTGTGGCAGCATATTTGACAACTCTGAGGTTGCTCGTAGCTATAATATTCTATTATTCTATAGGACACCGGATGCAATTCAATATAAGAAAATACTTTGTCAGGGCAGGTAGGTGGTGCAGTGGCTAGAATGCCAGGTCTGGATTTGGGAAGACTCATCTTCCTTAGTTGAGATACTTACAAGCTGTGCGACCCTGAGCAAATCATTTAACCTTCTTTGCTTCAGTTTTCTCATCACTAAAATGAGCTGGAGAAAGAAAAAGCAAAACACTCCAATATCTCTTTCAAGAAAACCTCAGGGGCAGCTAGGTGGCAGAGTGGATGGAGCACCATCCCTGGATTCAGGAGTACCTGAGTTCAAATCTGGCCTCAGACACTTAACACTTACTAGCTGTGTGACCCTGGGCAAGTCACTTAACCCCAATTGCCTCACTTAAAAAAAAAAAAAAAAGAAAACCTCAAATGGAGTCGTGAAGAGTCAGACACAACTGAAAAATGACTACAAAAACAAAACAAAACAAAAAAAATAGGAGATACCTTGCCAGGGAAGCATGCAAGTAGACTGCCTTATTATTTGGTAGTTTTAGATTTAGAGGGGAAAGAAACTTAAACATTGTCTGTTTCAACCCTTCTATCATACAGATGAAAAAGAAATTACTCCAAGTCCTCTGCCTCTAAAAGGCCATTCAAAGGCCGCCTAACAAAGCAAGCTTCTGACTTGACACAAAGACCAAGGACCACAGAATCATAAATTTCAAGTTCGAAGATAATCTTAAAGATCATGTAATTCAACATTCCCATTTCATAGATGAAGAAACGGAGGCCCAGAAGTGTCAAGTGACTTTTTCCCATGCACAGTGATAGTAAGAGGCAGAGCTGAGATTGGTACCCAGGTTGTCTGACTCCAGATAAAATAGAGAACTTCTTCCATGGTCCGGACAACGTGGCATCAGAATCTCAGGCTAAATCCAAACGTGCGAAAAGATCTAATTTTGTTTCTTTTTTTCACCTTGTGGATCATGAGAAAAACTTCCTCCTCCAAAGTCAATTATCTGTAATTTAAATCTTAAAGACTTGCCTGGGGGGTATTGAGACTTTAAGTGACTTGTCCAAAGTCACATGGCTAGCATGTGTCAGAGGCAGGATTATAATCCAGGCTGTCTCCAAACCCAGCCCTCTGCCCACTACGCCATATTGAAACAGTGTAAAACAGAATTGAAATCTCTCCCCAAATGTGTAATCTATAATATTAAATTTGAAGACCCTTGGAACAAAGCATAACTAAGTGCAATGGAAAATCACGCATTTAGACTCTAAAATGGTACATGACATGTAAAGCATTGCAATTAGGTTTCCCCACATCAAAAGTCAAAATACAACATATCAGCCAGAGCAACCTTGCCTCATTATTACCACAACTTCTCCTCCAACCTTCTCAAGTTTGGCATACAGTATAGATAGAACCTAGCCCAAATCCTATTTTACTACAACTTGTTCACTGATCCCTACCAGCAACTGGCTTGTGACAAAATATTGGCCTAGCTGGTCAAATACCAACCATAAAAGACAGATCTGATAGGATGGTCCTAGAAGGTCTTAGGAATTTTGGATAATTCCTCTTGTATGAACTAGTAAGACATTAGTGGACATCTTACTCCAAAGTCTCATTTTGCAGATGGGGAAAGTAATACCTAAAGAGGTGGTTAAGTGACTTGTCCCAGGTCACACGTCTAGGAAGTCAAAGAGGCATGATTTGAACCTAAGTCCCTTAAGTCCAAATCCAACACCCTTTCCACTGGAACATACAGCCTCTACCCTACCCTGAATTCTCCAAACATCTGAGAATCTTTCACTTATTAATAGTATTATCAATTACTCAAGATATTCCTTACATCAAGCCTATTAAAAGAAAGACAAAACAGAATAAAATCAAGTAATATCATCTCCTCTAACAGAGGAAGGGAAAAAAGTTCATTAAATCCCAGACTTTTCTAAGGTACATATAGTCTTTTCTTTTCTAGACAGAGTACAGTAACTTGCTCTCAGTCTATCCAGTAGAGTTAAAAAGATCACTGGGCCTGGGGTTGTCTGATCTGAGTCCAAATGTCAGCTTTTCCATTTCCTACAACTACATGCAAATCATTTGATATCCCTAAGCCTAAATCCTTGCAGGATTTCACAAGATTATTGTGAGGATAGTAAATAGTAAAAGATTCTAGAAAGGCAAATTATCAGCATCAGCATTGTTGTTGTCATCATCACCACCACCACCACCATCATCATTATTACCTAATAGGTTGAGTTTAAGCAAATCAACCTCTTTGAAACTCAGTTTCCTCATATAGAACGTGAGCTTCTTGGGATCAGGGACTATCTCAATTTTATCGCTGCATCTGAAAAACCTAGCACTCTTCCTGACATATATAGTAGGCACTTAATAAACTCTTACTGATTGGCTGAAGGATAAGATTAAGGGATTGGTATAGATGATTTCTGAGATCTGGTTCCAAAACTCCATAATCCTATGACTTTAAGACAGCTGGAGACTTTGTTTATGGAAAATCTGACAGATCAGGGTTATGATTTCTTATCTGGATTCGTTGCATCATTTCAGTCATGTCCAACTTTATGACCCCATTTTGGAGCTTTCTTGGCGAAGACACTAGAGTGGTTTGCCATTTCCTTTTCCAGTTCATTTTACAGATGAGGAAACTGAGGCAAACAGGGTTAAGTGACTTGCCCAGGGACACACAGCTAGTACGTGTCTGAGGCCAGAACTGAACTCAGGAAGATATGCCTTCCTGATTCCTGCCCCAGCGCTCTATCCACTGCACCACCTAGCTGCCCTTCTTATCTGAATAGACAGCCTTTAAAGCCCTAATGGAGTGAGAATCACTAAAGACAAAGTAAAAGACTTCATTAGGTTAGGATTCCCAGCCCCTTCCAAGATCCTCTCTCTGTTCAGGACATTTGCCTAATGTTTGTGTACAAAGAACATTGAATCACTTGCCCCAAGGAGTTCTGTTTGCAAGCAAAGCCTCCTTGCTGTCAGCTGCTACCTAGACCACCCACCTCGCCCAAGTCACAGAAGTCCTTGGAATCAGATAGGGCAAAGAGGCATCCTCCTGGGTAACACGGCCCAGAGAAACAGCCCTTCACCTGAATCAATGATGTTGACAGCAGAAACAGAATCATCTGGAGGAAAGAGTCCTAGTTTTGGAGTCTAGAAGTCCTGGCTTTGCCGAATGCCCCCAGTGGGACTTGATGCAAATCACTGAACATCTCTGAGCCTCAGTTTCCTTACCTATAAAAACAGGAGGTTGGGGGACAGCTAGGTGGCGCAGTGGATAAAGCACCAGCACTGGATTCAGAAGTACCTGAGTTCAAATCTGGCCTCAGACATTTGATACTTACTAGCTGTGTGACCCTGGGCAAGTCACTTAACCCTCATTGCCCTGCAAAAAATAAAATAAAGTCCAAAAAAAAAAACAAAACAGGAGGTTGTACTAGGTGCTCTTAACAATCATTTCAGGCTCTGAATCCAACAATCTCTGACTCAATTGTGCCATTTAACTTCTCAGTACCAGAAGTGAAACAGGGAATTCTATTTAAACTTTTATATATGTGTGTGTGTGTGTGTGTGTGTGTGTGTGTATCTCACCCTCAATCTCAATTCCATATCAGATTTTACCATCCCTAAACATAACAATTCTCCTACCAACCACTAATGGCTAATGGAAATTGTAGTGGCCCAGTTCTGCCACTTGAAACCTGTATGACCTTGGGTGACTTAGCCTCTTGGGGCCTCAGTTTCCTCAACTGTAAAATTAAGAGGGGAAAATGGATTATATGATCATTAAGGTCCTTTCCAGTTCAAAATCTATGATTACAGGAACCCTATAAGGTAGACAAAACAATCTAATTTCAAAAGATTACGCACATTAGAAAGTTAACATCTGTCTAACCCCTATTCAGTTTTTGGTAATCATCCTTTGTGGAGAAAGAGGAACAAGATGATGTTCAGGGAAAATCTTAGGAGCAACAGTGGGCTAAAGCTTAAGGATTTCCACCAAATGCTCAGCACTAGCTATCACCCCCACCCCACCCAATGCATGCGCACGCGCCTCTGCAGCATTTGTGCTTTGGGAAAGCCCTCTAGTATCAAATCTACGCGCCTCTGCAGCATTTGTGCTTTGGGAAAGCCCTCTAGTATCAAATCTATAAATACTATTACCCAAAGCACCCAAGCCATAATGAGGGGTGGGGAGGGAGAGAAGAAAGGGGGAGAGTGACTGGGTTCCTGCTTTCAGGGTGGTCTAATGAAAAGTTGAATACAGTAGGATGACCAACCACCTCTTGATCCTCAGAGACTGACACAATCCCACACCAGTTCCAAAAGATGTCTGAACAATAGAGCACTGGGCCTGTAGTCAGGAAGACCTGAGTTCAAATCCAGCCTCAGACACCATCTAGCTGTATGGCCCTGGATAAGTCACTTATTGTCTATCTGACTCAGTTTTTTCAACTGTAAAGTGGGAATAATAACAGCCCTTACTTTTCAGGGTTGTTGTAAGGACCAAATAAGACAGTATTTGTAAAAGCACTAACACAGTCTCTGTCACATAGTAGGAGCTCCCTATTCTCCCTTCTCTTCCCTTCTGCACAAAAGATCTTCTAGCAACTCTTTGGGCAAGGAAGTCTCAAAAGGCTAAGTAAGAAACAGAAGTCTGAGTCTGCTCCCAGGCAGAGCATGTTTGGCCCTTGCTGACAAAGGAGTTGAATACCCGATGTGGAACAGAACGACCCAAGTTCTTGAAGTGTGGTTCCCAAGCACTTTCCCCTCACTTCCATTATTCATCTACATCATGGAAAGGCAAAAGGAAGAGAGGGAGACAAGGCACACAACATTGTAGTTCAGAGACCTTTGGGGGTTCCTGAGACCCTTTCAGGGAATAAATCATTTTCATGAAAATGCAGACATTTTGATCCCTAGAATGACAAAAATCAATACCTGTAACCCACATAAACAGAAGCTTTTTGGGGAGTCCTCAATTTTTAAGATTGTAAAGGTGTATTGAGAGCAAAAAAACCCTGAAAACTGCTGGCCTGTTCAACCCTACTCATTTTACAGCCAAGGAAAGTGAGGGCCAGAGAAGGGCAATGATCAATATGAGGCCACACAGGCAATCAAGAACAGAGTTGGTATTTGAACCCACATCTTCTTGCTCTAAATATATTGCTCATTCTGCCCCCCACCCACAAAAAAGAGGAAAGAAAATTAATTTGAATGCTATATACAATTTCCCTCATTTGCCAGGTGCTCTTGCAAGATTATGTTGCAGGCAATTTATTTCCATCCATCAGTTTGACATCAAGTTCATTATTTTGACTCTGAGGTTTAATATTAGTTAAGTGACAATGTGGATTTAATTGCCAAGGATAATGATTGGGGTTGGGGGTGAAAGAAAAGGAGAGGAAGAGAGACTTCTTCCCACTGTTGGCATGTTGATGGCATTTTTATAAAGTATTAAAAAATATGTGGAAGGAGCCAGTTTCTGAAGGGAAATATTTTACCTACCACACATTAACACAGACTTGCAGTGTCTGCATCCCAAAGTTTCTGCATCTGGACCAACGCATCCATCTGGCATGCCCCAAACATTCAAAAGAGGTTAATCCCTTCAGAAAGATGACTCAAGCCATAAATACCAACAATCCTTAGGAAATTCTCCCCTTAAGCTATGTAACTCACACTGGAAAGCCCTCACAACAGAAGGACTAAGAGGCAAGAGATAAAGGACAGAAAATAGAAAGTCCTGAAAATTTCTCTGATGAAAATGGCCAAGATAATTTACTCATCACCAAAGTATCTATGTGAGGTCAAGATAAAAAGAGATTTTAGCTTACAAATAGATTTTTAAAAATTCAAAAAGCTGTGTTCTCCCAGCTCCACCTCACTCCCAGACAAAATCGTGATGGAAAAAAAAATTGTATAAATATGTAACCAAGGCAGAAGTGTCTAAAAATGATCATCTAAATGTCTTAGTTTCCCCCCTCTCATTAGAACATTAAATGAGTTTTCTTTATTTGTCTTTTCTAATTCCCCCATCCTTTGTCACATTTGCTTAGTTCAAAAGAACTCAGGAACACACATCTAAATTTTAGATCATAAAATACAAAAACAGACATTGCATTTGATGTGTGCCATGGAATGGAAACTGGAGAATGTCATAAACCTTAGACAAGTAATAAATAGCAACATTTGGGGAACATTAGGGGAAAAATATCAACAACATGGAACCTTGGACTCAATTTTTCAATGGAGGAATGTCAAAGAGACCACCAGTCAACACTTTTAAGTTGCTCCCCTTTCCCATTTAGGCTAGAATTAAACTTTCACCAGCAAAACTCTGCACATTTCATGCACTGCTGACCAGAGTTAATTATCCTACAAGGATATACTCTGTGGCATTCCGTTAACATAACACTCATACCCAATCCAAAATGGGAGACATAAAGAAGATACTTACAGGTAGTGATATTCCTTTCAATGCTTAAAGACAAGATGATCTTGGAGCAGGAGGGATAATAAGAGTCACTGACCCAGTAATCTCTGGTCTTAAAAGGGTTTTGAGGGGTGAGGGGTAAATCCAGTGAAGGAGAGAAAGAGAGGGAGAGCTGAAATTCCAGTCTTTCTGGTCAGCTTGGTTTTAGTTTTCTTTGTCCTAAAAATCCATTAACCCACCGGACCAAAAAATAAATAAATAAAAGCGCACAGGCACTCCCCCCCCCCCACACACACACCCCCTCTCTCTCTTCTGGTCGTCTCCTAGACCGCTGCTGCTTTGAAAACTTCCAGAGCAAAGCCTCAGAGCTCCCTAGGAACGGGGCATTATAAGGATGCCTTCAACTGTTTACAATGAGCCCTGGTTTCTGGCTGGCTGCCAGAGTTCTTCCCATCCCCTTCTGCCTGTTGGGTCCCCAGGGGACAAAAGTGAGCTCTTGTTAATAAGCTCGGCCGTTTTCTCTTCCTAGGCTCTTACTTGCTTACTTTCTCACTATCACTTGTGAACTAACTCTCCCCAGCCAGTGGCTGAGCTGGAAGGATCTCCCAGCCTTCACCTCTCCCCTCTGACCTGCCTTCCTGCCCCCTTCTAAAAGGCTTCTGGGTTTGGTTTTTAAAATTCAAATGCAGAGGCAATCCCCAGCCTGCAGAAAAGGGGAACTGAGTGGGTTTTGACTTCTGCCAAGGCAGTCAGAAAAAGTGGGTGTAAGACGATTTAGTTGGTTAGTCTAAAATATCACATAAGTTTGTTTGGTGTTTGCTTTTTTTTTTCTTCCACTAGATACAAATTCAATTTGCTGTTGCTGCTGTTGTTTTGGTTTGTTTTAGGACTTCAAAAAACCCACTAGAGGATAGCTCATGGTTACAACATTTAGAAATTCTTATGGTGACCATATTTTCCAAACCCCTAAACTAGGATATGAGCTGTGACAATAGCTATCCATTCTGAAAAGCCCTGTTAAAAGGATCTGTTTCTGCTCTTTAAATGGGACCCGAAAATTGAGGATGTGTGATTGCCACAGATATACCACAGTTTATCTATGTCTGAGTTATCACAACACCTGGAGTCAGAAAGACCTGAGTGTAAATCAAGCCTAAGACACTCACTAGCTGTGTGAATCTAGCCAAGTCATTTAACTGCTGCCTGCCTCAGTTTCCCCATTAAAATGGGGATGATAAAAGCACCTACCTCCCAGCATGTTTATAAGGATAAAATTATTTAATATCTGTAAAGCATTTTGCAAATCTTAAAGGTAGATAATAACTAAATAAAGATCTGAGCTTTAAACCTTAAGCAAAAGCTCTTAACCAATGGAGCTGTTAAAAAAAAGGAATGGGGAGTAGGCAGACATAGGAGGTGAGGAGGGGTAAAGTACTCCATCCTGGAGGGCTTAAATCAGAGACTGGGTGATAATGTGCAGTCGGTATTCCAGAGGAGATTCAAGACTTTGGAAGGAAGTGGATTAAATCACTGTTGACGTTGCTACTAATTCTTAGATTCTATATCTAAAATTGAACTAGGCAAGGGGAAAGGCCAAGAGTACGGTTAGCCTATAATGTGGTTCTTTCCTGTCCTCAACAGTATAAATAGACTCAGCTGACATTCATCTCTACCAGGAGAAATTTTCCTTATGCAATTATTCAACAAACATTAGAAAGTGGTGGGTATATAGTTAAGATAAGAAATAATCCCTACCCCCTGAGACCTTAGTAAACAATTAGATATCATTACACGTATGAACACACACATATATGTTACAAAAAATTACATTCAAAAGAGTTTCAACGTGAGGTGAGGAGGAGGAAGAAAGGTTTTTATTGATCAAGGGGATCAGGGAAGGCTTCTAGGAGGAGGTGACATTTCAGATGGATTTTAAATGATTGGTATGATTGCTATAGGTGGGGGTGGGGGTGGAGAGAGCACATTCCAGGTATAGGGAACAGCCTCAGCAAAAGCATGGACATTGGAAGGTACATAGCATGTTTACTCGAGAGAGAAGAGTAGACACTACTATTCTTTATTTCTAGTAAACTCCTACTATCTGTAAATCCCTGTGGCTTAATGCCTGACTACCTAAGAGTAACCTGCCTCATTCTCCCATTCCCATCCTCTTCTATGTCCCTCCAGTATCTCACTCCCAGTCTTCCCTCCCCTTCTATTGTGCCCTCTGGAATTCTCATTCCATAATAGGTAAGCTTCCCTCCATTTTAGGCATCTTCCTCTCAAGTACTTTCCATCTTATGGCATGTGCTCCTACCATTGTATGGTACTCACAGAGACCACAAATGATGCTGTATCCCTAGTCATGCTCTCCAGCACTGGGTATGACTTCTCTCATGCCTCCCATCACATTGGTGCATGCGAAGGAGGAAGAGGAAAAGCATGAGGAAGAAAGGGAGAGGAAGGGAAAGGAGGAAGAGGAAGGAAAATACTTTTGTTCCCTACTGCCATCACTCCATACCTTTCTTCCCTTAATGTCCATTCCCAACCTTGACCCTCTTTCCTCTGATTTCAAATATCTTTTCCTATGCCAAACCCCAAACCCAATATTAACCTACTCTATTCTTACTCACATGCTGCTAAATGGAATCAGAGGAAGTCAAGCAACCAGACTGACTAGGTCCACTACTAAATTATGTTATCTAGTCTCCACAGGGCTCTCACTGCAGCAAGAGAAGCTTTTAATTCTTCTTTAATTTTCTATCCTATTCCCCACAGAAGCTGTTACATGCCTTCTCTCCTCAATACTCCCACACCACTCCCTCCTCTCATATTTCCCTCCTATTTTACTAAGAACCTCTTAGCCCCCTGCCATCCCCCCCATCTTTGACACCCTCCTCTACTCTCTCCTCCTCCAACATTGTCTGAGTTTTCCTTTTCTCTTTGCCCAGGCGAACCTCCCTACATGTGTCCTTGATCCCATCTCCTCCTAGAGATGTGGTCTCATCCTAGAACTTTCCTCAGTGCATGGGACCTCCTAGCCCTGGATCATCCAACCACCCTGTTACCTTCTCAAAATTGAATGTCCCATGTAAAAGCCTGTCCCCTTCTCTCCTTAGTAAGTTCTTCCCTGAACCTTTGTTTTTCACAGGGGCCCAGGCTGGCTTTCTGACTTCAAACCCATGTCCCAGCGCTAAGTACCTTCATCTCTAACCTTTTCAGCTGTCTTTTGTCTGCTATCTTCCCCCATTAGATTGTAAGCTCTTTGAGGGCAGGGGCTATCTTTCTTCACATAGTAAGTGCTTAATAAATTCATTATCTTTTCTCCCCAAACCCACCTCTCTTCTAAACTTCCCCTATTTCTGTTGAGGGTACCACCATGTTCTTAGGTTCATATTATTCTCAATTTCCTCATTCTTCCTCACATCTAATCAGTTGCCCGCTGTTGCCATTTCTACCTCCACATTTCTCACATTCAACACCTCTGCTCACACAGTCACCTGTGTTCAGGTACACATCATCCCTTGCCTGGATTATTTCCAATGACCTCCTAATTCATCTCCTGGGTTTCAGTCTCCACCCAGTCCAAAGTGATTCTTCTAAAGCACATATCTGACCTTGTCACTTCCTTATTCAAATGCCAATGGCTCCCTAAGAAAAAATATCAATTTCTCCGATTGACCTTTTTTTTTTTTTTTAGTGAGGCAATTGGGGTTAAGTGACTTGCCCAGGGTCACACAGCTAGTAATTGTTAAATGTCTGAGGCTGGATTTGAACTCAGGTACTCCTGACTCCAGGGCCAGTGCTCTATTCACTGCGCCACCTAGCTGCCCCTCTCCAGTTGACTTTTAAAGTCCTTTACAAACTGGTCTGATATATCTTTCCAGTTTCTTTATAAACTATTCATTTTTCTATACTGTAAGCTCCAGCAAAACCCAATCAACCAAGCAATAAACATTTATTAAGTTCCTGCTATGTGCCAGACAGAGTTCTAAGAACTGAATTTATTGTTTTGGTTTTTATGAGGGTTTTTTTTGTTTGTTAATTTTGTTATTTGTTTGGTTTTTTGGTTTGGTTTTTGTTGTTGTTGTTGCTTTCCTCACATGCAACACTCCATCTATGTCATTGGATTGACTATCCACCATGTCTCAAATGCACTGACTCCTTACCTCTAGTTCGCATCATTCCTTATTTCCTTCAAGACTCCATTCGAGAACTACCTTCTATATAAAGTCTTTCCTGATCTCCCCAAATACTAGTGCTCTTCCTCACTAACTGTCTTGAATTTAGTTTGCATTTATTATGTATGCACATGAATGTTGTCTCCCCTGAGACAATGCAAAATCCTTGAAAGCAAAGACAGAATCATTTTTGCTTTTCTATTCGTAGCACCTAGCACAGTGCTTCATACATAGAATTTACTTAGTAAGTGGTTACTTGATTAATTGATTGGCAGAGTCAGAGACCAAAGTCATGAGGTCTAGAGATTGAAAAAAATCTTGGAGGTAATCTGGTCCACATTCCTCATTTCAGGATACTGAGGCTCAGAGAGACTGTGATTTTTCTAAGGTCATCCAGTTCATCAGTGGCAAAATACATACAGAATTCAAACCCGGAATGGCCTTTGCCTGATTAGAAATAAGCATGGAGAGGAGAGTAAGGCAAGATAAGTATCTGGCTAACCTTTAAATAAACTGGGAACAGGGAGGGAAGCCGCTGAAAAACTGCTGAGACACTCAGGATGGAGACCTTCTGCTTAATACTCTACCAAGTGAACTTTGATAGATTGTGATGTGCACTTAGGGAGGCAGTGCCCATACCCAAGAAATCACAGACCCATCCAAATATTGAAATACTGCTGCATTGTCTGTATTGCCTTTAGTCATAACAGGGTTCCCTTGCTTCTTTCTTAAGAGGGAAAGAAACATCGCAAATATGATCTTATTGGTAGAAATATTTCCAGTTATAGGTGGAAAGACATAAATGTCTTAAGTTGCTAATGTAGAGAAGCAAAGGCAGCTGAAATTTAAATCTAGCTTAGCTAGAAATGGCTTCCTGCCTTGTGCCGCTTAATTGAACCCTTTCCTTTCCATACTGCCTCGGCTTTCAATCCTGCAAAATGGAAAAAGAAAGAAGAGGATGACTCTTATGAATTAAATGCGCTTTGCTGAGGCCACACATAGTAAGTGCTTTTGAAAAGAATTGTGTTTGTTAGAATTTCTCAGACTTCAATTCAATTCAGTTCGACCAACTGAATTGGGAAGCACTGTGTTGGTGATTTGTGTAATCAGAACCAGTTATTGATAAGCACAGCTGCAACTAGCCTGCATCTAACCAGTGTGCAGAGGAATCTCATAAAAACAGAATAAAATCCAGGTATTCACTGTGAAATAACAACAGCCTCTTGGATTTGAATGGTGTTTTCTGGAATTCAGAATACTTTCAAATAAATCATCTAACTAGGTCACAGTACTACCCAAAGAGACAGATGTTTTGACTCAATGACAATATAGGCAAAGCCTCTCATGAGTTGTGCTTCAGGCCTCTTTGACGAACAAGCTTGACTTCTTTCATGTAGATACAGGGTTAGGAGAAGATGCCTATTCTGATACAGGTATAGATCCCAGGAGAATGTGAACTCAGAGAAGACAGGGACTTTCTACTTTTGTCCTTGCATATCTAGCAGCTGATACAATACCTAAGCAGAGTAGGTACTTGACAAATTTGTTTAAGGGATGATCATATCCTTGATCTTGCCATCACCCATAAGTTGCATTTGCATGTTCATAAATTGCAATTTTTTATCCAATCATAATATAATTTCATTCCATCTTTCCTTGTTCCTAAGGATCCATAACCCCATTCTTTTTTTTTTTTTCAGGGCAATGGGGGTTAAGTGTCTTGCCTAGGGTCACACAGCTAGTAAGTGTCAAGTGTCTGAGGCCGTATTTGAACTCAGGTCCTCCTGAATCCAGGGCCAGTGCTTTATCCACTGTGCCACCTAGCTGCCCCCATAACCCCATTCTTTATCTTCACTCGGACTCTTTTCCCCTTCTCAGAATTTTCCCAGGCTATCAACCTTTCACTGACTATAGAGTCTCCTCTTTACTAATGCAAACCCTTGATAAACCAGTTTAACTCTGCATCAGACTCTGCTCTCAAATTCCTTGCTCCCTTTCCCAATCACCAATCATGTTCTGCCAAACCTCAAGCCTAGATTATGCCACCCATCTGCTTCTTTCACTCTTATATTCTGCTGAACAGAGTTGGAAAAAGTCATGAAACTGCAAACTGGATCCACTACCAATTTGGTTCACCTCAACTGGGCCCTCATGGTATTAAGGTCATCCTCCTACCCCTCACTAATCAATTCACTGTATCACTCACCACAGCAGCTGTTCCAAACCTTCTCTTCTGTTTTCAAGCCTCCTGCAACATTACTCCCCATCTCTCTTCCCTCTATGCTAAGGACTTTATATATACTACACTGAAAAAAACTAAGGCAGCCTCTTTACCTTGCCCACTCATCTTCTTGCATCCTTCTGACCTCATCTTCCATTATATCCTTCACTCCAGTCTTGACCCCTTCTTGCCAAGGCAAATCCCTCCATATGAACTCTTGATCCAGTCTCCTGTTTTCTCTAACATGTTGCCCTCACTATCATCCCTACCCTCTCTCTAATATTCTATCTCTCCCTACCTAATAGCCCCTTCTCAGCTGCCCACAAACATTCATATGCTCCCTTCATCTTTAAAAAATTCACACCACCACTTTTCCTGTCTATACGTATCTCTTTTCCCCTTCTCATATAAAGTTAAATTAAAAGCCACTAACATTGGGTGTATCCATTTCCTCTTCTTTCACTACTTTTCAGGCCTCTGCAGTTTGGCTTATGACCCCATCATTCAACTAAAACTGCTCTCTCCAAAGTTACCAACAATCTCGTTTGTTTGGTTGGTTTTTGGTGGGGCAATGAGGGTTAAGTGACTTGCCCAGGATCACACAGCTAGTAATTGTCAAGTGTCTGAGGCTGGATTTGAACTCAGGTCCTCCTGAATCCAGGGTCAGTGCTTTATCCACTACACCACCTAGCTGCCCCTCCAATAATCTCTTCATTGCCAAATCTGATGACCTCTTCTCAGTGTATTTATTCATCCTTCCTGAACTTTGCAGCATTTAATACTGTTCCTCACCCTCTTCTCCTGGATAGTCTCTCCTTTCTGGGTTTTTGTGACACTGTTTATTCTTGGCTCTCTTCCTTCTTCTATGACCATGCCTCAGTCTCCCTTTTTGTATCACTCCCACTTAATGTAGGTGTCTCCCAAGGTTCTAGCCTAGGCCCTCCCTTCTTTATTCTCAATGCTATCTCCTTTGGAGATCTCAACAGTTTCCACAGGTTTAAAGATTTCTGTGCTGATAATTTCCAGATCAATATATCTCTCCAGTCTCACATCCCCACCTGCCTATTATGCATTTCAAACTGGGATATCTTGGAGGCATCTCAAAATCAGCGTGTCCAAAACAGAACTCATTTCTCCACCCCCAAACCCTCTCTTTTTCCAAACTTCCCAACTTTTTGCTGAGGGCACCACCACCCTCCCAGTGCCCCAGGAAGTTCATCTCATTGTCCTCCTGAACTTCTCACTCTCACTCACCCCATATGTTCAGTCCCTTGCTAGTCTTGTCATTTCTCCCTTCAGAACATCTCTTTTTTTTTTTTAATTTTTTTTTTTTTTAGTGAGGCAATTGGGGTTAAGTGACTTGCCCAGGGTCACACAGCTAGTAAATGTTAAGTGTCTGAGGCCGGATTTGAACTCAGGTACTCCTGACTCCAGGGCCGGTGCTCTATCCACTGCGCCATCTAGCTGCCCATCTTCAGAACATCTCTCACACAAGTCTCCTTAAAACCACTCCCTGAGTCAGTACTTGAGTTCAGATTCTAACCTTTATATGTACTTAATTATACAAAAATTTTCTTCCCTATTAGAAGGTAAGATCTTCAGAGGTGGGAGCCATTTTTGCTTTTCCTTGGTGCCTAGCACATAGTAAGTGTTTAATCAATCCTCATGTATTGATTGTTGAATATTTGAATATATGTATAGGCACATATGGGGAAGCAATGTGGCATAGTAGAAAGAGCACTGAATTTGGAGTCAGAGGACCTGGATTTAAATATTGCTTCTAACACATTTGTACCTGTGTGACCTTAGGCAAATAGTTTAACCTTACTGGACTTCAGTTTCTTTTTCTTTTTCTTTTTTTTTTTTAGTGAGGCAATTGGGGTTAAGTGACTTGCCCAGGGTCACACAGCTAGTAAGTGTTAAGGGTCTGAGGCCGGATTTGAACTCAGGTCCTTCTGACTCCAGGGCCGGTGCTCTATCCACTGTGCCACCTAGCTGCCCCTGGACTTCAGTTTCTTGACCTGTGAAATAAAGAGTTTGGATTTGCTGGCCTTTCCGGTACCTTCTAGCCATAAATCTTTGATTCTTAAATGCTATGACTTCTGGGTCTATTTCCTCATTAAAATTGGGAGGAGGGGTTGTACTTGATCTTCAAAGTATATCTCTATTTTAAATTATTCTTATGATACCCACAGAAAATTGTCAAAGGGAATGGTGATTAAAGCAATTATGGAAAAAATAAGTATACTAATGCACTATTGGTGGAGCTGTGAATTGGTCTCACTGTTCTGAAAAGAATTTAGGAATCCTGCTAAGAGACCAGTTTAAATGTCCATACCCTTTGACTAAGAGATTCTACTGTTAGGAATATATGAATGTCAATGACAAAAAAGAAAGGTCCCCATATGCATCAAAACATTTATAGCTTACTTTTTGTAGATAGCAAAAAACTGGATGCAAAGTAGATGCCCATCAAATGATGCTACATGAATGTAAGGGAATATTACTGTGCTATAAGAAACAATGAATACAGAAAAGCAGGAAAAGACATATGAACTGATGCAAAGTAAGCAGAACCAAGTGTGTACAATGGCTAGGGCAATGTAAATGGAAAGAACAATGAAATAACTGAAATAGTACTTAGAAATGACTAAACTTGGTCTTAAGTCAGATATATGAAAAAGCCTTTCCTCCCATGTCTTTTCAGAGATGGAGAACAATAGGTTTGTAATACTACATATAATGTCTTTTTTTATATATATTAGGTTAGTTTTGCTCAACTTTTCCCCTCTATTTTATTCTTTGTTACAATGAACGATTCTATGGAAGGGGGTTAAGGAGAGATACATTGAGAAATTTAGATGCTAAATGAAATATAAAAATAAAAATTTATTTAAAAAATAAAATGAATGAGTAACCCTAGAATCTCTAAAAATAAACATGACCTTTAATCCTTAAGACTCATTACTATTCATATAGCAAAAAAAAAAAAAAGACAAGTGTTGCAAAATGGAAATAGCACAGAATTTGATTGAAAGACTTTTGCTCAAATTCTGGCTCTTCTACTCACTAGCTGTGTGACTTGGGCTTGATCACTTAAACCCTCTGGGTCCTCAATTAATTATCTCTAATTCAGGGGCTCTTAACATGGTATCTGTCAACATGAGGTTTTTTCCCTTGATATTTTGATAATCTAATTAATTGGATATTTTTTATATTTGACTATTTCAATATAATTTGTTTCATTTATAATCCTATGCATTAAAAAATATTCATAGAAGGAATTCATAAACTTTAATAGACTGCCAGAGAGGTGCATGACACAAAAAAAGGTTAAAAAGACAATTCTGAGGTCTCATCTCCTTCTAAATCCTATGATCCCTTATATAGATGAAGAGAATTCAGTCAAAAATCATCTATTGGCTGCTCTCTGCATGTAGGGAATCTTGCTTGGCTCTGGATCTATACACAGAAATTATTGCAATTTAACATTATCTATTTGCCTCTTTTGAAGGAGTTACTGTGTCAGAATGTAGCACTTTTTGAAAAAAGACAAACACCCAAAAGTAGGAAAGTGGTTTTAGGCATCCTGCATAAAAATGCTTACTTCATTTCCCCACAAAACAATGTTAGAAATGCCCATTTGGTTTAGTTGAAAAAGTACTCTTAATTTCACATTTCACGCATATAAATGGTTAAGTAGACTTTTGTGTACTGGCCTGGGAATTCAACCTCCATTTATTACATTTTTTTCTGTAAGAAAATGCATTCTGAATTCCAAACAACCAAGTGACAAATGAACTCTTGAAACACAAGCTGTTCCTAATTGGGAAGATGTCTGTATAAGGTCAGAACCATCCAAGACAAGTGTATTTATAAAGAAAATTTGCAAAGAAATGTCTTTGTTAGACTTTGGGTTCTGATTTTTTTTTTCGTACAAAAACTACAGCCTCCTTTCTTAAAGTTGATTTTATAATTAATTGATCTTTGAATTGAATCTCCACAAAGACCCACTTCAATGCCTCACTGTGGTCTAGAGGCCAGTTGAGTCTAAACTGGGGCAATATCCACTATGCTAGAAAGACTTTGAGTATGGTCCTAGAATCATGTTTTACCCGCTTTATGAGGTCCAGTCCAGCTAAGTATGGAGAGGCTTGGCCACCAGCTCTTCTCCACACTCAAAGAGCCACCACCCTGGTACGGGCCCTCATTACCTCAACCCTGGACTCCTGGACTAGCCTCCTGGTAAGTCTCCCCACCTCAAGTTTCTCCCCATTCCAACCCTCCATACACTTCCTGCCAGAGTGATGTCCATAAATCAAGGTCTAACCATGTTACCTCCTACTCAAACTCTAGTGACTCCCTATTACCTCTAGAATCATAAATAAAATTCCTTTGCTTGGCACATAACACTTTTCACAATCTGGCCCATTCCTACCTTCCCAGGCTTCTTAGACTTTACTCCTCTCCACACATTCTATGAACTGAGCACTGGCCTTCCTGCTCATCTTCATCCTCCTCCTCCTTCTCATTACTAATATTTATATAGTGTTCACTATGTGCTGAGTAATATAAGTTGTAAAGCTGAGCACTTTACAATTATTATCTCACAATAACTCTGGGAAATAGGTATTATCCCCATTTTATAGATGAGAAAACTGAGGCAAATGGAGCTCAAGTGAGTTACCCATGGTTATATAGGAGGCTAGATTTGAACTCAGGTCTTTCTGACTCCAGTCCCACCACTCTATCCACCGTAACACCTAGCTTCCTCTCACAAGGACTTTCCATCTTCCAACCCTGTGCCTTTTCCCACATGCCTTGAATTCTCACCCTCCTTACCTACTCTTCTTGGCTTTTTTCAAGACAGCTTAATTTGCCAACTGACATACAGTTAAAAGATATGAATAGGTAAGAAATCCAAGTTATCAATAGCCATATGAAAAAATGTCATAGGCCTCTAATTATTAAATGAATGCACATCAAAACAATGCCCAGGTACCACCTCATACCTGTCACGGAGGTTGGACTCGGCCTGGCTCGCCGTAACAGCACGTGCTTGACGCAGCTCTCCCCCTCAAAGGTAGCCTTGGGTTTTTGGTGAGTTTTATTACAGAATATAGACTAAGCTTAGACTTAAGACTATTTGTTTTGTATTTCTACTTTCCTATCCCTCTAATCAACATCACCTTGTAAATTCCAAACAATAAAAGCTCTAACTAGAGACCAGAGTCTTCTTCCATTTACTAGTCTGGGAGATAAATAAGGGAAAGGTTAAAAAGGGGAGGTTAATGCTCTAGTATCCAATTTTAAATCTCACACCTGTTAGGTTGGCTTAAGTTGACAAAAAAGGGAAAATGACAAATGCTGGAGGGGTATTTTAATGCACTACTGGGGGAGCTATGAACTGGCCCAGTTATTCTGGAAAGCAATTTCTAACTATGCCCAAAAAGCTACTTACCTGTGCATACTCTTTGACCTATCAATACTGCTACTAAATCTATATCCTCAAAGAAGTCAAAGAGGAAAAGGATCCACATATACAAAAATATTTATAGCTGCTTTTGATGGCAGCAAAGAATTGAAATCTAAAGGGATGCCCATAAATTGGAGAATGGCTGAGCAAGTCATGATATATGAACATGATAGAATACAACTGTATTGTAAGAAAGGATGAAGGAGGGGCAACTAGGTGGCACAGTGGATAGAGCACCGGCCCTGGAGTCAGGAGTACCTGAATTCAAATCTGGCCTCAGACACTTAATACTTACTGGCTGTGTGACCCTGGGCAAGTCACTTAACCCCAATTGCCACACACACACACACACACACACACACACACACAAGAAAGGATGAATGAGATAATTTCAAAATAATCTAGATAGTCTGGTATTAACTGAAATGAAATGAAGTAAGCCAGGAGAACAACTTATAAAACAATATTATAAAGATGATCAACTTTAAAAGACTTAATAATTGATTAGGGCAGCTAGGTGGCACAGTGGGTAGAGCACCAGCCCTGGATTCAGGAGGACCTGAGTTCGAATCTGGAATCAGACACTTGTCACTTACTAGCTGTGTGACCCTGGGCAAGTCACTTAATCCTGATTGCCCTGCCCCTCCAAAAAAAGATTTAGTGATTGAGCAATACAATGGCCAATCACAATTCCAAGGGATTCATGGTAAGAATATTCTGCCCACCTCTAGATAGAAAAATGATGGAGACAGTGTGCAGATTGAAGCATATTTTCTTTTCTTTCTTTTTTTGGAAAGGATAACTCATTTGGGAATTTGTTTTTCATGATTAAAAATATTTGTAATAGCTTATTTTTCTTGGTTTCTCAATGAGTAGGAGAGAGGGAGAGAAGAGGGAAAGAATTGGGAATTGAAAATAAATTTGAATTTTTTTAAAAAGACTCATCTAAAATCCTTTCCTTCTACATAAGTCATTTTTCTGGTCCTCCATCCTCAGGCTACTAGTATCTTCTCTCTGAGATTACCTTCCATCTACTATGTATATATCTTGTATGTATTTAACGGTTTATATGTTGTCTTCCTCAGCAGAATATGAATTTTTCGACGTAAAGAATTAAGTTCTTTGTATCCCAAGAACTTAACACAGTGCCTGGTACGTAACAAGTCCTTAATATGCTTGTTGACTAAACTGACTGACTAGTGATGAATTTTTTTAGCTATGGCAACACATGAAGCAAAGAAAATTATGAAGTGACCTTTCTGGGCAGGCATCTTTATGTGACAGATGACAGAGTATCACAAAAAGGGGGCAAAGAGTATGAAAGATTTCATGCTTTTTAGACCATCTATAAATAATTTCACCATTGTTCTTCTTAATGGGAGATCCTGGTCCAATGACCAATAAGTAGACCTAATACTAAGAGAACTGAATCATAGCATCTGTGACATTCTCCTCATGAATGAAACCAGATAATGTTTGTGGAAGTTGAAGATGTAAAGGGTCTGGCTCGGAGGCCAGATATCATAGCTACCTTGACATTTTCCCTATGAATGAAACCAGAAAGTGGTTGGAAGTTGCAGATGCAAAGAGCCTGGTTTGGGGTTTTCCTTGGAGGAGTGGGTGGAAGAGTTGGCAGAGTTGGTTTTGTTGTATATTGAGGGGCAACAGGAACATCATTTCTATGACAAATTATTTTCACTATCGAGGATGCAGAACTGTTTCTGGAAAATCTCACAATATAGCCTATGTATGGCCAATGTCTGAGTCTCTGGAGATATGGAGAAAAGTTTTGGCCACTGTCTTGGAGAACCCTCAAGGAATTCAAGTTGATGTGGGATTTCCCATGGATTGTAGGGTCCTCTGGATTTTTTTCTTTTTCTTTTTTTTGCATTTTTTTTGCAGGGCAATGAGGGTTAAGTGACTTACCCAGAGTCACACGACTAGTAAGTGTCAAGTGTCTGAGGTTGGATTTGAACTCAGGTCCTCCTGAATCCAGGGCTGGTGCTTTATCCACTGTGCCACCTAGTTGCACCCCTAGATGTTTTTCTTTGCAGATATCATTGTGCTAATTCTACCAAACCCTAGAGCAATCCAGAGCCTCCTACATAAGACCCATAGTCACTGGGGCAAGTTTAGCCTAGTTTTGCACAAATGGAGAACTAAGAACAAACATGAGGAAAATCTACTGTCCGACAAACTACACCCAAGGGTCACATCCACCAGCTGTCTGGTTTTTGTATGGCTAGAATACAGAAAAATTTTATTTTTAAATGTACAAACAATTTTTAGGTAGTCAGCATACAAAAACAGGCAGCTGGAAGCTGACCAAGCAGAGTTTACTAATGCCTGATCCAAACTAAAATACGACACACAGACAGTGAATGAACTAGGCCTACATTTTGGGAGTGGGGAGAAGGCTTATGGATCATGGATTTAGGATTTAAAGGAACCTTCTAGATCAATCCCTTCATTTTACAAATGAAGAAATTGAGGACCAGAGACATTCATTTTCCCAACGTGACACAGTTAAGTCACAGAGTCAGGATTTGATTGGAGGTCCTTTGACTCTGAATTTTCTCTATACCACCCTGCTGGGGCAGGTTGCATTGCCTTTGGCAGTGGTATATTTCTCCTTAGAACAAAAGCCCATCCTTTTTTTTTTACTCTGATGGATTTCTGATGAGGTAGTTTGGCTGCAGAGGGCTACATTGCATGAGGAAGTGAGGTTGAGAATTTCCCAGGGAGCAACTAAGAGGTTCATGTGACCATGGGCAGGATTCAGTGAATTAATTGCAGGCAGAGGATTAAATAGACTGTACTGATGCCTTCTCCCTTCCTGCACCCTTTGTGATCAGTACCAGCTTCTTCATGCAGTTCTCCCTCTCTTTTCTCCATTGCCCTCCTGGTATAATCAGCCTGAGCCACAATCACACAGTCTCATGGGAATTGAGTCCTGAGAACTTCAATCAAACCCAAACTTTGGGCCCAGACCCTCATGAAAAACGTAGGAGGGAAAGGAAGAAAGATGGGGAGAGAGAAGCAGATACATATATACACACAAACACAAAGTTGGGGACAGGAATGTGATTGCTGGAAACAGATAATAGAACGAATTGGATTTGAGAAAACTAGCTCTAGAAATCAGGAGTTAAGCTGTGAAGAGAAATATACCCCGAGAGCCCAGCTGAATGACCTGGACAGCAGAGATGCTCTGCACGGGGAACTCATCTAATCAATCTGCCCAGAAAAGATGCTTCACCAAGAGAGGAGTAGCATGAAAACACCATGAGAAGAGATGGAGCCCTGCAGTGTCTTAGCCACATGTGTACCTTTCTACCTTTCATACTCTTAAGTTTGTGACCATTCTTCCCATAGATGCTATAAATATGTATGGGAAAGTAGTTCCAGATTTATGTGAATGTTTTGTAGCTATTGTTCTTACTATGCAATTTTAGCCTATTCTTTTGCTCTGATCCAATTATATCTATTGCTTGACTATTAAAAGGTAACACCAGTGGGGGCCTGTGAACTATAATTTTGGTAGTACAGATTCATCCTTTGTATGTACCTGCAAATATCTGAGTTCAAAGGAGGAAAGGTAGCCAAGAGGGACGCTATAATCCAAACAGCCCTTACTGAAGCCAATAATTCAGTGAAGTAGAAAACATGATGAACTTGGGGTCCAACTCCCACACATAACACTTATGAGTTATATGACTGTAAGATACAGTTTCTTTATATGCAAAATGGGGTTAATAATGCCTTATAGAGAGGCTTAAAAGAGACAATGTATATAAACCCTTTTGAAAAATATAAATGGGTTATACCTGTTAGCTAATATTATAGGAATTGAGTCAATTTCAATGATTCCAGAGGAGAGAGGTATGAGAGCTATTAAAATTAATGTAACAACAAATGCTTAATAAGGCTTCTCCCTAAATCAAGAAATTTAAGGCAACATTTTAAAGGAAGGTAACAGATTGATAGAGGCCAATAACAAAATAATAATAATAGATACTCACTTTTCTCCACTTTGCACTCTGTCTAAAATCTATGGCCTAGAAATACTCTGGAAGAATCAGCATATACCAACTTTCTTTAGTATACCCTGAACCCAGGCTAGCATTCTAGTCCCATGCTTGAGTATGGTTAATTCAGTATGTCCATGTGTGAAGGACTTCACTTAACTACAGATAATGAAATGTCAAAATGAAATGTCCCATCACATTATCATTTTTGCATTTGCTTAAAAAGTCAAGGCAGGAAGTGAAAATCAGCTGACTCATTCCATTCCCTGCAGATTTCCTGACTAAAAATCAAACATGGAATGTATTTCTCCATGATAATTAACTAGACAATGGCTTAAGTGTACTGGGATTGGTGAAAATAGCCAGTAGGCTTTCCAGATGCTTTCCTTCAGCGTGAAAACAGTTAGAAGTCATTTTTATCCCCACTTTTTATAGGGAAGAGGAAAATGAACCTTATTAAAAACATTTTTAAAAGCTTTTGGTTTTAAAGGTAATTGATGCCTTGGGAACAATTTAATCTGTCCATGTAAACACAACCTCAGGAGTCAGCTATCTTAGCCTAGTGACCAGATGTATGGGACCCTGGAGAAAATATCCCACCTAAGCTCTCTTGGGTTTATTACAACTTGATTAATCCATAGAGATCATTAGCAAGTTAATGCTGCTACTGAAATTTAACATTGAAGCCCATAGCATTTGGTTTTACAAGAATAAAACATTCAGCCCTGTAAAAATTACAAGGCAGCTTAGCCCAAATCTTGTACTATGGAAACTACAGCAACAACAACAAAGGAAAACTGATCTGGCCCAACAAATCTCAAAATATAACCGGTGTTTTGCTTCATGGGAGTCAGTGACATAGCCTACAACTTATTACAAAGTATCTAGGAGGCTTATGACCATTTTAGCCATATCCTAAGAAAGTCCCAGTAGAACCATTTAAAGTGATGGGTATCGGGGGCAGCTAGGTGGCACAGTGGATAGAGCACTGGCCTTGGATTCAGGAGGACCTGAGTTCAAATCTGGCTTCAGACCCTTGACACTTACTAGCTGTGTGACCCTGGGCAAGTCACTTAACCCCAATTGCCTTACCAAAAAAAAAAAAGTGATGGGGATCAACCCCATTCTAACATATCATCATCAGGTATTTATTTAACACCTACTATGTATATAGCAAAAGTACCATCCCTGAGCACACATTCTAATGGGAGAGACAACATGTGAATAACTATATGCAAAATATATACAGTGTAAATGGAAAGTAACTCACAGGGAAGGCACTAGCATTAGTGGAGAGGGGGAAGGATGTCATACCTGGAAATTCCTCTTTCAGAAGGTAGCATTTGATTCTCGAAAGAAGCCAGGGAAACCGGGAGAGAGGGAGAGGGAGAGGGAGAGGGAGAGGGAGAGAGAGAGAGAGAGAGAGAGAGAGAGAGAGAGAGAGAGAGAGAGAGAGAGTGAGAGTGAGAGCGAGAGAGAGAGAGAGAGAGAGAGAGAGAGAGAGAGAGAGAGAGAGAGAGAGAGAGAGCTAGCTCATTCCAGGCAGAGGAGTGGTTGTTGTCCTTCGTCCTTGAAGAGGACCAAAATGACATCACTATGTTAGAACAACTTATATTGCATACATACAACTGTGGCTAATCAGGCCAACATGAGCTCAAAAGGGTCTGCCACAAGGAGGGCATAAATAGTCCGTGTGAACATTTGGAGTGGGTTCTCTAAATTTGAACATCATATGTTTCCTTTGAGCTGCTTGAATTCTGCTTAGCTCTTAGAACACAGAACCTTCATTGATGAGGGCATGCCATGCCAGTGTCTCCCATGTCACATAATTGATTCCATAGACATAAGGGACAGTAAGTACCAGGGCCCAGGATCAGGACATGGGCGGGGGGTGGGGGGGTCATGTGTTTTGAGGAACATTAAGGAAGTATCATTGAATCATAGTGTATTGAGAGCAATAAAGTATAAAAATACAAGAACGGTAAGAAGGTTCCAGGTTGTATAGTTGGTTTTTTAAATCAAATATCATAATAAACCACTAATGGATGTGCCATAAGGCTTTACCTTTATTCAAATTTCAACATCTTTGTTTTACTTTAAAAGGGGACTGACCTTAAGGTCTCCTGGGTTCTAAGGTCTCCTGATTCTCCTGGCTTTAAAGCCAGGAAGATCTAGGTCCTGTAATATCAGGCAAGTCCCTTAGCCAAGAACACTCTCAGTGTCCCAGACAACTATCTAAGACCAAGTTGCTGAGAAAGTGTTGAAATAAAAATGGTAGAAGGAGTTTCCTCTCAAGGTAGTTCTCCTATATCAAGAAAATCACACACCACGTCCCTCTCCCCATTTTTTATGATATCCTCACTAAAAAGTTCAAGGAAGAGCCCCTTAGGTGGAACACACTCATAAGTCAGAAGAACGAATTCCTAAATAAGATTAAAAATATGATAATGTGATAATGCCCTTGGTCATAGGCACTGGAGCAGTCATCAGTAAGGAAAGAAACTCTCCCAGATTCTACAAGCATGAAACAATTAAGGTCTGGCAGTATTTGGATCATGGCAAAATAATGCCAACCACACTTCTGTTCCAAACTTCTTTTTAATCCATGTGTATTCACTTAGAAATAGAATCATATGTTCCTGATTCGCTTATAACCAACTCATCCCAAATGCTGTTTTTATAATAGCTATTTGAGGTATAAAAGTTGTTTTTCTCAAAACTATTTTTTTCTTAAAGAACTAGAGAATTACAACTGAGGAGCCCAAGTTTGGGGAAGCCCTTGGTCCAGTGTAGAGTTTCAATGGAATAAACTACTGGGTTTGGAGAAAGATATTCCAGATTCATATCACAACCCTGCCATTTAGTACATGTGACTTTGGCCAAGACACTTCATCTCTCCTGGACTCAGTTTCTCATTTGTAACAGGAGAGGGTTAGACTTAGATGACCACTAAGGTTTCGTCGAGCTCTAACATCCCTTGATGCCCTAAAAGTACCTGCCCTATTTGAAGCCATTGGTATTTTTGTTATTTTTCATCAGTGTATACCCAGCCCCAAGCACAAAGACTGGCATATAATAAATAGTACTTAATAAGTAAACCTCATTCATTCAAAGTACAGTTGAAAAAGTGGGAAATTCAATTGACCAGGTTAATGTTAGATATTATTTCTGTTAAAGAGCAACAGAATGGTTTAGCCATCTAGGAACTAGCACACTATTTGGAACAATATAAGTTTAGCAAGGTTTTTCTTCCTGTGCATTCAACTTCAAATTTTCCTTTTAAAACCAAGGCTTGCTGCAGGATCTTTGAAGTAGGTTTATTAACTAATTTTATAACTGAAGGTTTTGGATCCTGACATTAACTTTCATGCAACATAGAACAAGAGCCTTACTGCTCCTCTCAACCTTTAGTAAAATCCATCCATTCATTCAGCACATAATTTAAATGCCTAATAGCTACCATGTGCTGTTGTATATTCTAGGAATACGAGGACAAAAGTGAACGGTGCCATCAACACTATTTTTCTTACTTCTATAAAAAGTTTTCCATTAAAGGGTTCCCAAATTAATGGACACAAGCAGATGACAATAAGGACATTAGACTGGGTGCCATACAATCTAAGCTCTTTGTCCCATCTCTGCCCACTTACTGGGAGACCTTCTCATTTCTGGTAACAAATAATTGACCCATTGACCTTCTTCATTCTTGACCCATGATTTCTCTCTGTTTCCAGTCCTTTACCCGCCTAAGAAAGCACACAAATGTGGCCTGATGTGAGTGAGAAGTTTCCTTTTGTGGAAGCCTAAGGAAAGTTTGTTTATTCCAAGAAAGAAAGGAAGCTGCCTTTATCACAGAAACTGATAGTGCTCAAATGTCACAGGACAGCCAGTTCATCTTCCTGTCCCACCCCCATTTGGGATAAGTAAACAGAGAAGCTGCAGTTCCCTTGTCAGAGAAGCGCCCCTCACTGTTGGTTTTCTGATGTGCTGATAATTTCTCTCTCTTTTTTCTAACCTATAGTTTTGTACAATTGGATTTCATTTAAACTGGTGAACTAGCAGTCTCCTGATTCTCCTTTTTACTTGAGATTAATGACACATATGCTTCCAATCCACAGCAGTCATCTAAAAATGATATACCAAATGAAAATGCTGGTTAATGATGTCTGCTGATTAAGTAGCACTGTTCTTAATTAGGTAGAGTCCTAAGTGTCAAGTTTCAATTCAACAAGGCTATTTGAAGAAATGGTT
Source organism: Dromiciops gliroides (assembly GCF_019393635.1). Taxonomy (NCBI): domain Eukaryota; kingdom Metazoa; phylum Chordata; class Mammalia; order Microbiotheria; family Microbiotheriidae; genus Dromiciops; species Dromiciops gliroides. The sequence goes on from NC_057861.1 coordinate 652,105,296, forward strand.
CTACCTACAGGGGAACAGTCAGGGTACAGTGAATGGGTCCTGAACCTGGATTCAGGGGACCTGAGGATGAGTCCTGGATTTGCCATTTCCTAAAATATGCCCCCTGAAGGCAGATACCAAGTCTTAGAGTTCTTTGCATCCCCCTGGTGGGGCAGCTGGTTGGCATTATAGTACATAGAGCGCCAGGCCTAGAGTCAGGAAGACTCATATTCCTGAGTCCAAATATGGCCTCAGTCACTTATTAGCTGTGTGACCCTGGGCAAGTCACTTAATCTTGTTTGCCTCAGTTTCCTCATCAGTAAAATGAGCTGGAGAAGGAAAAGGCAAACCACTCCAGCACGTCTGCCAAGGAAACGCCAAATGGGGTCATGAAGAGTCCAGACATGGACACGACTGAAAATGACTTGACTTCCACATATCCCTTTGGTGTCAAGCTCGGTGCTGGATTCATCATAGATGTTCTATAATATTTGTTGAGTGAATCTGCTAGCTTCACTGGCATCCTTGCTACTCATTATGTAAAACACTCCCATCCCACCTTTGCAGTAGCTGTCTCCCACCCTGCAATGCTGTCCCTGCTCGCATCTTGGCTTCCCAGTGAGACTCAGCTCGAACCTCACCCTCTGCAGGGGCCTTTTCCCAATCCACTATGCTGCTGAAAGTTCTTCTACTGGATCAAAAGTTCCTTGACGACAGAAATTGTTTATTGTCCCTTTTTGTATCCCCAGAATTTAGCATAATGCCTGGTATATAGTAGATGTTCAATGAATTTTTGATGATGGACTGATTGATTAATTACCTTCTTTCCATATATTCTGTACATATCTTACATATATGTCATCAGAAATATTCATCCAGCCAAATTCATGTCAATTTAGGGCAGTTTCATTTCATATCATTAAGCATCCTGAGATAGCATAAAGAGCACTGGATACCATGTCAAGAGACCTGGGTTCTAATCTTGACTCTGTCACTTACTTTTGGATATCCACTTCCTTTCAAGATGTCTCCACTTCCTCTTCTGTAAAATATGGGTATTGGGCTAGGTAATTATTAATGTCTCTTCCAGTTCTAACATTCCACGGGAGAACAGCCATTCCATGATTGTGTAACTGCGTTTCTCGTTGCTTACTATAACCACTAGAGAGCAGTTGCTTGATATGATGGATCAGGTCAATGAAAGGCTGGAACATCTCTGGAAATAGACAAATGAATTCTTGGCAAGTTCTTTAAAATTCCAGCATATGAATGAGAACCCGTTCTTGTGGAACTCTGTTTCATAGACTGCAATGACCTAAGATATCCCAGAGCTTACATGAGTTCGAAAACCAAAAACATCATAGATTTGGAGCTAAAAAGAACCTTATGGGTCATCAAGTGCAGCCCTGTATTTTATAAGATAAGGAAACTGAGAAATTGTTACTTGTTCAAGGTCATGAGACAGACAAATGAGATGCAACAATGTAAAATAATTTTTTAAATTATCATTTTTATAACACTTACTATGTGTTCAGCACAGTGCTAAGGACTTTCCAAATACTATCTCGTTTAATCCTTACAACAACCCTAGGAGGTAGGTAATATTATAATCTCTACTTTAGGGGCAGCTAAGTGGCACAGTGGATAAAGCCCTGGATTCAGGAGGACCTGAGTTCAAATCCAGCCTCAGACACTTGACACTTACTAGTTGTGTGACCCTGGACAAGTCACTTAATCCTCATTGCCTCGACCCTCCAAAAATATCTCTTCTTTACACATAAAGAAACTAAGACAAACAGAGGTTAAGTCACTTACCCAGGGATAAACATCTAGTGTTTCAGTCTAAATTTGAATTCCGGTCTTCCTGACTCCAGATGCAGAGCTCTAATCTACTGTACCACCTCGCTGCCTCAAGAAATTACATAAAACTAGGTTTGCTATCTCCTTTGGCCAAAATCCCAACCCTTTACAAGTAGAATTATCCTTGTTATCATAAAGAGTGTCTGCAAAATAATCCTCTTTTGAGTAGCTGTGATGTTTCAATTTAGAGATTCAGTTGGAAGACCAATTCTTACCAATTACTCTTTGTCGGAAGACCAGGAACTATGCTCTGTAGTTCTCCAGATTGGGGCCTATGGTCACTTGGAGAATGGTAGTGTGTACAGAGGGCCCAAAACATATTCTGAAGTACTGTTGCAATTCAGTCAGATGCACAGGAATTATGTCTAGACTTGGATCCTAGTAGCAATTCACTAACATATATGATGAAATTCCCCACCTCTTCTCTCTTTGTTATTCCTAAGTCTTAGGCCCTAGATAGAACGTGGCTTTCTTCTATGATACATTCAAATACCCCGCTGTACACCAGTACCATCCTAAATAAATCCCCGCAAAAACCTTTCTGTTCATTGATTAGAGGCAGCATGGTACAGCCAAAGAACTTGGGATGGAGTCAGAAGGCCTAGGTTTGAATTCTAGGTCTCACTATTTAGTAGCTGTGTGATCTTAGACAAGTCTCATCCCTTCTTTGAACCTCAGCTTCTTCCCTTGTGACACAAGGGATGTAAACTAAATGATGGATGAACGGATAAGGTTTTCACCTTCCAGCTTTAAACTCCCTGGGTATTTGTCCCTATGTGTAAAGGAAGTTATTTGTTCAAGTTAATAAAATTGGGGCAGCTACATGATGCAGTAGAATGCTGGGCCTGGAGTCAGGAAGACCTGAGTTCAAATCTGACCTCAGACACTTACTATATGACCCTGTGCAAGGCACTTAATTCTGTTTGCTTTGTATTCCCCATCTATAAAAGGATCTGGAGAAGAAAATGGCAAACCACCTCAGTATCTTTGCCAAAAAAAAAAAACCAAATTGGGTCACAAAGAGTCAGACATAACTGAAAGAAATCAACAACAACAACAAATGAAATCATAGGTTTAGAACTGGGAGGGATCTTGGAGATCATCTAGTTAAATCGCCTCATTGATGGGGAAACTGAGGACCAGATAGGTTAACTGAATTACCTAACATCATGGAGGTAAGTGAAAAAACTGCCATGTGAAGCCAGTGCTTCCTGATCGCAGGCCGCGGGCTCTACGTACCACACAAAGCTGGCCACAACCAGCAACAGCCCTGATGTAAGCACCTTGGGAAGCTGAAGGAAACCAAAGAAATCTATAGGTACATGGAATTCCTCCTTCCCTTTGTCTAATCAAGTTCTGTTCCCATAACCCCTCAGACCACAGCGTCAAAATAAATTTGGGGTCCTTGACTTACCCCAAAGCTTACAATCTGGGTGACCACTCTTTATCCTCCTGCTGAAAGTTCTGAACTTTCAAATGACCAACATCTTTAAGCAATTTACAAGTATAAATAAATATTTATTAAAGGAATTTTCCTTTTAAATTGAGATTGATTTCTAGCCTAATAGATGTCACCTTGGCCAAGTAAACACATTCAGATCTTCCTGGCAGATTCTGCCCCATGGGCCAAGGGGATTTTGTGACGAGTTTTTGTGTTTTTATAGATGTATATCTGCTTAATGTCAAGAAGCAAGGTAACTGTTTCCAGGAGAAATGTAAAGAACTTCTATTTTTCAACATGACATTCTTTTTAACCTCAAATTAGTAGCACTTTTACAACCACTGACCTTGTTTTACAATGGGACTCTGGAGTTGGGAGAACACACTTTGTTTATAATACCTTTGAAGTACACCACTGTCCTAGGGAAGAAGGGGGGAGGTGGAGTAAGGGGAGTTAGGAGACAGAGATAATCGCTACATATTCATGCCTTTCCCATAGAAGAACTGATTAGGAGACATTTAAAATTTTTGATCCAGTATCAAATATAAAGTCATTTGCTTGACATTTAAAGCCTTTAACAATTCACCCCCTTCCTACGTTTTTCATTTTTTTTTTATACTTTACTCTCCTGTTTATACATTTCACTATTCAACTCTGCTGGCTTACGTGCTTCCCCTCACACACGACATTCTATTTCCTGACGCCATGCATTTGCACTAGCCGGCTGTCCCACATGGCTGGAATGCTCCTCCTCCTCCCCTCTGACTCCTGTTTTCCTTGGCTTCTTTCAAGACTCAGGTCAACCCCCGGAGCTGCAGGTCTTTCCCAGTCTCTCCTTTCCCACCAACCCAGTTCTTAGAGTCCTCTCCTTGAGACTACCTTCTATTTACACTGGATATATCTTGTGAGTACATAGTTACTAGCACATTGTCTCTCTCATTAGAATATAAGCTGTCTGAAGGCAAGGACCATGCTTTTGCCTTTCTTTGTATTTCTAGAACTTAGCACAGTGCCTGGAACATAGTAATTACACACTTGCTTTCATTCTGACTGGCCTTCATTAATTCATTCATTCATCAAACATGTCTTAATCATCTACAAGATATCATGCTACTCAGTCAGGAAACAGAAAGAAAAAGGTCCCAGCCTTTAACATAAGACCTGTGTGAAGAGCCACCAAAGGAGATTGAAAAGAAGCTGTCACACAGATAGGAAAAGAGCCAGGTGAGAGCAGCCAAAATCTAGAGTGAAAAGAGCATTAAGAAGAGCGTGATTGACAGGATTGAGGGCAGCAGAGACAGTAAGATGGATGAGAATTAAGAAAAGGCCTTTAGATTTGACAGTTATCTATGGTGTTTTGCTACAAGAAATGACAAGGGGAGCAGTTTCAGAAAAATATGGCAAAACCTATATGAACTGATGCAAAGTAAAATGAGAAGAATCAGGAGATCATTGTGCACAGTAACAGCAGTGGTGTTCAACTGTGAAAGACTTGGCTTCTCTGATAAATACAATGAGCCAAGACAATTCCAAAGGATTAATGTTGAAAAAAATGCTATCCACCTCCGGAGAGAGAACTGATGGACTCTAAATGCAAATTGAATTATAATTTGCTTACTTTCTTTGTTTTTTTCTTCCTTTTAAAAAAATATGGTTAATATGGAAATATGTTTTGCATTATTTTACATGTATAATTAATATCATATTGCTTGCCTTCTCAGTGAGTAGGGCAGGGGACGGAGAGAATTTGGAACTCAAAAATGTAAAAAGAAAATAGTGTTAAAAATAAGTTATAAGGGGGCAGCTAGGTGGCGCAGTGGATAAAGCACCGGCCCTGGATTCAGGAGTACCTGAGTTCAAATCCGGCCTCAGACACTTAACACTTACTGGCTGTGTGACCCTGGGCAAGTCACTTAACCCCAATTGCCTTACCGAAAAAAAAAAAAAAGTTATAGGGGCAGCTAGGTGGCGCAGTGGATAGAGCACCGGCCCTGGAGTCGGGAGGACCTAAGTTCGGATCTGGCCTTAGACACTTAACACTTACTAGCTGTGTGACCTTAGGCAAGTCACTTGACCTCAATTGCCTCACTAAAAAAAAAAAAGTTATAAAATTAAAAAATAAAAACAAGATCACTGATAACTTTGAAGTGAGCAATTTCAGTTGAATGATGGAGTCAGAAGCCAGGGAGTGGGGACAGGGGAGCTATAGGAGGTTTGAGGATGGATGAAAAGGTTTGGAAATGTTCCCGTGGTGAATGGGTTAGTGGATCAATTAGAGAGGCATAAAAGGCTTGCCTGGCCACAATGAGGGCTCAGCTGAGATTATGTACCACAAATTTGTAGTGCACCCAGTCATTATGTATCATTATATATTAGTATGGCTGGTTGGTTCAGTTGGTTCCTATGCTATAGAAGCTAAGGTCATAGACTCTATTCCCATATGAGCTTTTACTGTTGTTCTGTTCTGAGGTCACTCTGTGAACCCTTAGGAGGGGGGGATTGATGTCCTGGAAAGAGCACTACTCTTGAAGTCAGAACTGAGTGACTCTTGTTTCCACACCTCAGTATTAGGGATTGGAACTATATCATTGGTCTAGGGCACTTCAGGATGAAGAAACTCCAACCAATGCAAGTCAGTACCTTTTCTCCATATTACAGTCTCGGCTGACTAGAGCAGGGTGATCCCTTTTTGCCCAAGAAATTTTTATGTGACTTTAGATATGTAGGCATATAAAATAGATATCCATAACCTTTTACTGTTGCCAAATTTTTCATGACCCCCACATTGAGTTATGTAACCCACAGTTTAAGAAGCTAAGGTCTAGAGCACTTAGAGGTTAGGTGACATACTCAGGGTCACAAGGTCAACTATGCCCTTCTATCTCTAAGTCTATGGTTCTATAGGCAGTGTTCATCTACAGATAAGGGATACAGGGTTGTTTAGTGAATAAAGCACTGGACTTGGAATCATGAAGACCTCCCACAAATACTTACTGTGTAACACTAGGCAATTTCTGTCTCCCCATCTATGAAATGGGGATAATAATGGTACCTACCTCATGAGGTTGTTGGAGGATCCAATGATAACATAATTGAAGTACTTCAGAAACCTTAAAGCATTTTATAAATGTTAGCTCTTATTGGACCCAATACTAAAATGCCAGACTGAGTTTGGACTTTCTTTAGTAGACTCCAGAGCATCACTGAAGACTCAGTCATTCCAGAAGGCATTGGAAACCTAGCAGCTACTTGGTCCCAAGAATTCAGGCAGAGTAGGCCAATAGGTCTGGCAGGAGAGCCAGATTGTTGTTTGGTGGCTATTTTAAGATGAAGTTTACCCAACACAGAATGGAATGATCTTAAAACTTCAAGCAAAAAGATAAATGGGGGGAAATATAGATATATGTGTATTTTGTTTCTTTCTTGAAAACCAGCTGCTCCTTAAGTCACAACAACTTTCAACAGTCTGCCAAGGCAATCTGCACCACTAAGGTGTACCAAGCCAGCCTGCTGGCAGCTGCTAGAGGCTTCAGAAGTTTGCAAGTGTTTGTGTTTATTTTAAGTGGGAGAAGAAAAACAGTAGGGAAAACAGGAAGCAAATATTGAAAAGGTGACATTTTAGGAACGCCATCTTGCATACTGAAACCAAGTGACAACTTTGGAACACATAGACCTTATCTGGGTATCTCCTTCTGAGAGCCCATCTGAGGGTTTTGCCTGGTAAATTTATTAGCAGGGGGTCTCCCGGTAGGGCCATGAGGTCTGGGCACTGAGGCACAGCAGGTGGCAATGGGGTGTCAGCTCAGGACAAATGAGGAACCAACAAACCATAGACAATTCTAGAGACAACACGATGACCACCATATTGGGATGGTATCACCACCAACAAATTACTGAATGGGAGTCTTTGCAAATGGCTTGTTTGGGTACATTTAAAAGGAAGAAAGGTGGCTACATCGCAACAGTTAATATGTATTGTGACTTTGAATTTACTTAATTACATACATTAAGATTATAAAGTTAAAATGAAATGGATCCTAAAGATAATCTAATCTAACCCCTTGACTTTACAGAAGAGAAAAAAGACCCAGAAAGAGGAGACGAGCATCTATTAAGTGACTCCTACACGATACACACTGTGCTAAATGCTTTACGAATATTATCTCATTTGATCTTCACAACAAGCCTGTAAAAAAGGGGCTATTGGGCTATTATAATTGACATTTTACAGCTGAGAAAAGTGGGACATGCAGCAGTTGGTGACTTGCACAGGGTCACACAGGTAGTAAGTAGCTGAGGTGGGATTTGAACTCAGGTCTTCCTAATTCTAGGACCAGAGCTTTATGTACCATACCACTTAGATTCCTAGAGATTAAACGACTTCTTAAAGGCCATATAGGTAATAAGTAGTGGAATATGGATTTGGAGTGTCTTCTTTTCCCTAATGCAGTACTATTTGCAATATATATGTATATGTGTATACATATATATTGCAAAGAGAGAAGCAGTATGTATATATATACATATATATACATATACATATATCTATATACACATCCATCCATACATTCAAACATACATACATACATGCATACACACACACATGCAAAAAATTGTTCCTACCCTCAGGTTGCTTATATTTTATAGAGGATACAATAGAAAAAATATACAGCGTGTGATATATTGTATCCACTATAGAATATAAGCAACCTGAGGGTAGGGACTATTTTGTTTTTTCCCTTGTATCCTCAGAAAATGTGGAATTAATTCAGATAAAGAGGCTAAAATGTCCATATACTTTGGGGGGGGGGCAGGGCAATGAGGGTTAGGTGACTTGTCCAGGACCACACAGCTAGTAAGTGTCAAGTGTCTGAGACTGGATTTGAACTCAGGTCCTCCTGAATCCAGGGCCGGTGCTTTATCCACTGTGCCACCTAGCTGCCCCCATCCATAGACTTTTTTTTTTGGTGTGTTGTTTTTTTTTTTGGTGAGGTAATTGGGGTTAAGTGACTTGCCTAGGGTCACACAGCTAGTAATTGTTAAATGTCTGAGGTTGGATTTGAACTCAGGTCCTCCTGAATCCAGGGCCAGTGCTTTATCCACTGCGCCACCTAGCTGCCCCCATCCATACACTTTTGACCCAGAGATTCCACTGGTAGGAATATACTACAAGGTCACTGATGAAACGAAACATCCCAAATATACCATTGCAACTACACACAAACTAGATTGCCCAATGTTTCCCAATCTACCCTCATCTATTTTGATACTTTCCCTTCCTCATGGTGACCTTGTGCCTAGACTTTATTCTCTTCTCATTTCTACATGGAAAAGTCTTTCTCTTTTCAAAGCTTAGATCAGATTGTCACTCCTCCACAAAGACTTCACTTAATGTTTTCAGTCTCAGTTTCCTCATGTGTTACTATAAGTATAATAAAACCTAAAGGACCTCCCTCACAGGGTTGTTGTAAGGCTCAAATGTATGTAAAGCTCTATAAAAATGCTAGTTATCCTCAGAATTTTTGACCAGTCCCCTCTAGCTAATAGTTCTATCCTATGTTCACTTCCCAAATTTTCCCAAAGCACTTTGTCTTGATCTCCTCTCCTTTACACATCACATTCATCTTAAATCATTCTTATCTACAAATGGTTTCAAATAAAGAAATATAAATCACCAAGAGCCATATAAAAATTCTCTGGTCACTTTTCACTAATAATTAGAGAAATGAAAATGAAAGCATCTCTGAGGTTCTAACTCACATCTATCATATTGTCAAATGTGAAAAAAGGAAATTACAAATGTTGGAGGAAATGTGAATTACATTAAGATACTATTGTTGGAGCTGTGATTGGTACAGACATTCTAGAAAGCAATTTGGAACTAAATCCATATAGTTACTAAAATGTGGATACCCTTTGACCCAGCAGTACCACTAGTAGTTCTATGCCCCAAAGAGATCAAAGAAAGGAAAAGGACCCGTGACACAGGGGTAAAAGGTGGGGGTCTTTAGGTATTTTTCTGTAATGAATTACACTCTTACACACAGTCCAATTAGAAATTAAAATACTATTTTATTTGATGCTAGAGAAAGTGACCAAAGGGGCAAGTCAAAGACTTCACCCCTGGGGAGGAGGGTTCAAACATTTTCCTCCCAGAACAGAAGGAAGACAAAAGCTTTTATAGAGGATAGATGAAGTGACCACCTGAAAATGGAAAGTTCCCTTTTGGGTTGGGGCAGGGAAAGCTTTGCTGCTTGTCATATTCCTGAGAGTCAGGGAGATTTATTTGAAATGATGGTCCTGAACTTTGGCATTATCTTTGTCTCCTAGCTCTGGTCAGGGAGTAGCCATGCCTAATTGACTTTCCTTTTATCTCCTCTTACTTGCTAGATGTGTCTGTCCTGATATCTACTTGGTCAATCTAAACTTTAATAGTCCCTTGATTCCTTGATATGTCTGTTCTGTTACCTGTTCATATTTGGTTTTGCTTCTCACAGGAGAAACTTCTTCTGACTTATCCTAAGGTCATGTCAATCCACATATTAAAAAAAAACTATAGCAGTGCTTTTTTGTTTTTGCAAAGAACAAGAAAATAAAGGATTACCTATTAAGTGAGGAATGGCTGAAAAATTATGGCATAAGAAAGTAATGGAAAGGCATTATCCTGGAAGAAATGATGAAGAGAACTGTTTCAAAGAAATCTCGGAAGATTTATATGAACTAATGCAAATAAACAGAATCAGGAGAATAATCTATACATTACCAACAACAATGTAAAGATAAACAACCTTGAAATATTTAAGAACTCTGATCAATGCAACAAGTAGCCACAATTGCAGAGTATTCCCTTTTTTGTTTTTGTTATGTTTTGTGGGGCAATGAGGGTTAAGTGACTTGCCCAGAGTCACACAGCTAGTAAGTATGAAGTATCTGAGGCCGGATTTGAACTCAGTTCCTCCTGAATCCAGGGCCTGTGCTTTATCCACTGTGCCACCTAGCTTCCCCCTGCAGAGGACCCTTGATGAAACATTCTGCCTATCTCTTCAAAGAGAGATAAAGGACTCAGGGTACAGATAGAGACATGTTTTTAGACATGGACAATGCAGGAATTTGCTTTACGTGATTGAATATTTGTCACAAGGACTTTGTTTTTTCTCTTTCTTTTACCTGGTATAGGGAGAGTTGGGAAGGAGAGAAAACAGATTTTTGTTAATTAAATATTTTTTTAAATTATATATGTATAATTTTCCACTCTTCATAGTAGACTGTAAATTCCTTGAATGCAAGCTTTATGTGGTTTTCCATCTTTATGTCCCCAGTGACTAGCATAGTGCTTTACACATAAGAAGAGCTTAATATATGTTTGCTGAATTGAATGAATGACTTGTGAAAGGCTTTAAGAAGTGTAACACCACTATCCAATATAAATCAAGCCAGTCCTGGACAGTGCTATGCTAGAATTGTTTAGTAACTTGGGACTTAAAGATATTCTGAAAGCTGAGGTAGTTCCCCCGAACATTTTCCCTGTAAGACAAATGATATTTTTCTTCCTTGGGCTGGAAAAGGAAAATTTGCCAAGTATATGTGAAGTTAAGAGATATCAGAGGGGGCAGCTAGGTGGCACAGTGGAAAAAAGCACTGGCCTTGGATTCAGGAGGACCTGAGTTCAAATATGACTTGGACACTTGACACTTACTAGCTATGTGACCCTGGGCAAGTCACTTAACCCTCATTTACCTGCACAGAGAGAGAGAGAGAGAGATGGATCAGAAAAGAGTATCAACTGATGTGACCCAGTACTATCCAAAACACTGAGAGCGGGGCAGGGAAGAACACCAGTTAATAGCTACTGGCACAAGAAATGTACTTTAAAGAAAAAAGAAAATGTAGAGTCAAATATGGTTCCTACCCTCTCTCCATTTACATGCAACATCAAAAGATTTACCAATTGGACTATTATTGTTTGGATCTCCAAGCCAGTGTTCATTAATTCATCCTGATCTTGACAATAATAAAAACCTCAAAAAAAAAAATGCCTTGCCAGAGAATCTACCGGGATCCTCTTAAATCATTGTCTTAAGTTATATGCACAGTTATACTGAAGGAAATTACATCAACATGTCAAAGACCTCTGGATTCTGACTTGAAACACCATTTACAAGACAACAAGTTTCACTACTTTGTCTGTGTACTCTGGTTAATTACTCTTGCCTCTTATGAGAAAGGATAAAAAAATGGCTTTAAACAAAATAATTAAAGGAAACTAGACCAATGTTACAACCTACTGAGAAGTGTATGCAAAGCTGTAAATAGGGATTATTTAATAGAGAGCAAAAATAGGTAGACAAAAAGACAGTTCAGTGAGGGCAGAATAATACAGAAGATGCTGTGACCACCTGTGCCATTGCAGTAGGAGAATGGATACCCCAGAAAGCCTATCCTATACACTCCAAGTGCCCATGGCCTGCAGCAAAGCCCCTACTGCCCCATCCTCATTATCTGGATGTTTCTTTTTTCTTATCAACTCCTTTTGTGTTATTTGATGTGTTCAGTAACTCAAGACTATCAGGATATACTGGGGGATCAGAAGAAACCTTCCAAGTCAAAAGAAAAAATGGCGGGTTTACTGAAAAGCCAACTGGAAAAACTGATCCCAATTATTTCCTGTGTCCATATTCAAAACTTTCTATTCCTAAAAATCAGAAACTCAGATTCTGAATTTTATAACCCTTGGAGAGAGATGTCCATTAATATCCTCTCCCAGTTAGGGGGCAGCTAGGTGGCGCAGTGGATAGAGCGCTGGCCCTGGAGTCAGGAGGACCTGAGTTCAAATCCGGCCTCAGACACTTAACACTTACTAGCTGTGTGACCTTGGGCAAGTCACTTAACTCCAATTGCCTCACTAAAAAAAAAATCCTCTCCCAGTGAAGTACAAACTCTGACTTGAATGTAAACTCCAACAGACTCTTCTTGAAGGCTGAGAGTGATTTCCCTGTTTCATCTGACCCTTACAAGATATGCTTTAATTAGCACTCCCATTAAAATGTTTCACACTCTGCCAGGAGAACAGTGATAGAGTGCTCTCATGTCAGCCTGGATCATAGCAAAACTGAACTGGGGATCCAAAGGCACAAATGACAGCCTCCACATGCTTGAGAGTTATGATTTCCTTGTGACTTATGAGGAGGTTAAAAGGGGAGATCCAGAACGAAGCTATACTGAGGAAGATTTATAAGCATATTCCTAATCAGTGTTTCCACATGGTTGCTGCAATATGTCTACTTGTATATTTCAAACAGTCCACACAACAAATAAATGATGTTCATTTTAATCATTTGTTCTTTCTTGCTTAGAATGCTAATAACCTGACTTCCTTAAGTAAGTGGGACACTGTCCCATGCAACCTGTGTCCTCCCCCTACCAATGGTAAGATCCAGGTTCTGCCCGGGCCCCAGTATTTGTTTACAGAAAATCAAGGAGGATTTGATTAACAGGAGCAAGGTGAGATTAACATCTGTAGGAATTTGGGGAAAATAAATTATAAATACAGGTTTAAATAATTAAAAATAAAAAAGAAATTGTCACTAATATTGAAAATTGGAGAAGGAAATGGCAAACCACTCTAGTATCTTTGCCAAAAAAAACCCATGGACAGTATGGTCCATGGGGTCACAAAGAGTTGGAAACAGCTCAAAAACTGAACAACAATAACAGCAATATTGAAAATGCAAATTACTACTGACACCCTTACTTGGTACTTTCGACAAAGAAAAGTATATATCATATAAGGTCTGTAAGGCATTCTGAGGGAAGGGTAGGACTTCCCTAATTAGGAGACTAACTGGTGCCCTCAATAGTTCATTTATTTTCAACACACTGCAATATGTTGCTGCAAAGTGTTAAAGATTTTGAAAGATATCAAAGCCCAATCAATTATATTTGCATCACTAAAAATTATTGATGATATTTTATGAGCAAAAAAGGTTTTTTGGATGGCGGAGAGGAAGCAGCAAGCTGCCTGAGCTCTCCTTCTGTTCCCTCAAAATGAACATTAAATCAAGCCTCTGGACGGATTCTGAAACTACAGAACCTGCAAAGCGACAGAGAGACACAGTCCTCCAACCAGAGATAATTTAGAAGACTTCAGGAAAAGGTTGGTCTGACTCGGGCAAAAGGGAGGCCCAGCGCAGGGCAGCAACCTAGCGCCGAGGGGGTAGGGGCAAGTCAGCAGGAGCTGCAGGCCACAGCCGAACAACTGAGGCCCCTGGAACCTGGTTCAAAAATCTGGTGGCCAAGAAGGACAGTGGTAAAACCTACCTGCACCGGCTAGGAGGGCGACGAACGGGTCAGACGGGAACGGACGCCAGGAGCGGGCGCCTGGCTGGCCGAGCGCACCCAGACAGGAAGTGCAGGGCAGGAGATCTCCACACACCATAAAGGCCTCAGAGTAAAAAGCCAGTCACACAGCACCTATACCCCTGCACAAGAAGCCCAAAACAGGGACCCTGGTGCCCCGAGAGCAGACCTCAACTTAAAAAATAAATAAATAAGCTGCAATAATGAGTAAGAAGCAAAAAAGAGCCCTCTCCATTGAGAGCTTCTGTATCAATAGGGAAGAAGCCAACGCAAACTCAGATAAGGACAATACCCTCAAATTGCCTACATGTGAATTGGTCTCAGGAACAAAAAGCCTTCCTGGAAGAGCTCAAAAAGGATTTCAAAAATCAATTGAGAGAGGTAGAAGAAAAAATGGGGAGAGAAATGAAAGCAAAACAAGAAAACTATGAAAAAAGAATGAGCAGCTTGGAAAAGGAAGCACAAAAACTGACTGGCCAAATGGAAAAAAAAGTGCATAATTTCACTGAAGAAAACAATGCCTTAAAAAATTCAGTTGGCCAAATGGAAAAAAAGGTGCATAATCTCATTGAAGAAAACAATGCCTTAAAAAATTCATCTGGCCAAATGGAAAAAAAGGTGCATAATCTCACTGAAGAAAACAATGCCTTAAAAAATTCACTTGGCCAAATGGAAAAAAAGGTGCATAATCTCACTGAAGAAAACAATGCTTTAAAAATTAAAATTGGACAGTTGGAAGATAAGGAATCCATGAGACACCAGGAATCTGTCAAGCAGAATCAAAAGAATGAAAAAATAGAAGAAAATGTGAAATACCTCATTGGAAAGACAACTGATCTGGAAAACAGGTCCAGGAGAGACAATTTGAGAATCATTGGACTGCCTGAAAGCCATGATCAGAAAAAGAGTCTAGACACCATATTCCAGGAAATTATTAAGGAGAACTGCCCTGATATCATAGAATCAGAGGATAAAATCATCATTGAAAGAATCCACCGATCACCTCCTGAAAGAGACCCCAAAAGGAAAACCCCAAGGAATATTGTAGCCAAATTCCAGAATTATCAGGTGAAGGAGAAAATACTCGAAGCAGCCAGAAAGAAGCAATTTAAATATCATGGAGCCACAGTCAGGATTGCTCAGGACCTGGCAGCTTCAACATTGACGGACTGCAAGGCTTGGAATATGATATTATGAAAGGCAAAGGAGCTTGGATTGCAGCCAAGAATCTATTACCCAGCAAAAATGTGCATTTTCTTTCAGGGGAAAAGATGGACATTTAATGACATTGGGGACTTTCAATCTTTCCTGGTGAAAAGACCAGAACTGAATAGAAAATTTGATCTCAACATACAAGACTCAAGAGAAGTTTAAAAAGGTAAACAGAGGGGGAGAAAAAAAAAGGTTGCCCTATTAGGTTAAACTGTTTATATCCCTACATGGGAAGATAATACTCATAACTCTTAAGAATTGTAAATGTATTTGGGCAGAGAGAAGGACTTTACACAGAGGGTATAAATATAAATTGTCTTTGATGTGATGATACAAAAAAAATTTTAAGGGGTTAAAAAGGGAGTCTCTGGGGAGGAGAGGAAAGGGGAGGTGGAAGGGGATGAATTATATCATATGAAGAGGTGAAAAAAAACTATTACAATAGAGGGAAAGAAAGGAGGGGTGAACATTGCTTCAACCCTATTCTCATTATATTTGATTCAAAGAGGGAATAACATATACGTTCATTGGGATAAAGAAACTTAACTCATTCTTTAGGGAAGCAAAAGGGGAAGGGAAAGGGGGGGACTGATAGAAGGGAGGACAAAAGCAAGGGAGAAAGGGGTAAAGAAAAGAGAGGGGAGTAATAAAAAGGGAGGGCAGATTGGGGGAGGCAGGGGTAAGAAGTAAAACGTCGGTGAGGAGGAATAGGGTGAAAGAAGGGGGGGAAAGTACAAAGGGGGTAAATAGAATGGAGGGGAATAGACAGTCTAATAGTAACTGTGAATGTGAATGGGATGAACTCTGCTATAAAATGGAAGCGAATTGCAGAGTGGATTAAAAACCAGAATCCTACAATATGCTGTTTACAAGAAACACATTTGAAGCAGAGAGATACACACAGAGTAAAGGTAAAAGGCTGGAGTAGAATATATTATGCTTCAGCTAAAGTAAAAAAAGCAGGGGTAGCAATCCTTATCTCAGACAAAGTGCAGGCAAAAATAGATCTCATTAAAAGAGATAAGGAAGGAAATTACATCTTGCTTAAAGGTACTATAGATAATGAAGTAATATCAATATTGAATATGTATGCACCAAGTGGTATAGCATCCAAGTTCTTAAAGGAGAAGTTAAATGAGTTATAAGAGGAAATAGACAGTAATACTATACTAGTGGGGGATCTGAATCTCCCCCTCTCAGAATTAGATAAATCTAGCCAAAAAATAAATAAGAAAGAAATGAAAGAGGTGAATAGATTACTAGAAAAGTTAGACATGATAGATGTCTGGAGAAAATTGAATGGGGATAGAAAGGAATATACCTTTTTCTCAGCAGTACATGGCACATTTTCAAAAATTGACCATGTATTAGGGCACAAAAACATCATAGTTAAATGTAGAAAGGCAGAAATAGTAAATGCATCCTTTTCAGATCATGATGCAATAAAAATTACATGTAAGAAAGAGCCAGGGAAAAGTAGAATGAAAATCAATTGGAAACTAAATAATTTCATTCTAAAGAATGAATGGGCCAAACAAGAAATCATAGAAACAATCAATAACTATATCCAAGAGAATGACAATAATGAGACAACATACCAAAATCTATGGGATACAGCCAAAGCAGTGCTTAAGGGGAAAATTTATAGCTCTAAATGCTTACATGAATAAAAAAGAGAAAGAGGAGATTAATGAATTGGACATGCAACTTAAAAAGCTAGAAAAAGAACAAATTAGAAATCCCCAATTAGATACTAAATTAGAGATCGTGAAAATCAAAGGAGAAATTAATAAGACTGAAAGCAAAAAAACTATAGAATTAATCAATAAAACTAAGCTGGTTTTATGAAAAAAACAATAAAATAGATAAAATATTGGTTAATTTGATTAAAAAAAAGAAAGAAGAAAAACAAATTACCAGTATCAAAAATGAAAAAGGGGATGTTACCACCAATGAAGTGGAAATTAAATAAATAATTAGGAATTATTTTGCCCAACTGTATGCCAATAAATTTTACAATCTAAATGAAATGGATGAATATTTACAAAAATACAAACTGCCCAGGTTAACTGAAGAAGAAATAAAATCCTTAAATAAACCCATATTAGAAAAAGAAATTGAACAAGCCATTAATGAAATCCCTAAGAAAAAATCCCCAGGGCCAGATGGGTTTATGGTTGAATTTTACCAAACATTTAAAGAACAATTAATTCCAATATTGTACAAATTATTTGGAAAAATAGGTGAAGAAGGAATTCTACCAAATTCATTTTATGACACAAATATGGTGGTGATACCAAAACCAGGAAAAGCAAAAACAGAGAAAGAAAATTATAGACCAATTTCCCTAATGAATATTGATGCTAAAATCTTAAATAAGATATTAGCAAGGAGATTACAGCAAGTGATCACCAGGATAATACACTATGACCAGGTGGGGTTTATACCAGGAATGCAGGGCTGGTTCAACATTAGGAAAACTATTAACATAATCAACCACATCAATAAGAAAACCAACCTAAATCATATGATTATCTCAATAGTTGCAGAGAAAGCTTTTGACAAAATACAACACCCATTCCTAATAAAAACACTGGAGAGTTTAGGAATAGGGGGAGCTTTCCTTAAAATAATAAACAGTATCTACCTAAAACCATCAGCAAGCATTATATGCAATGGAGATAAATTAGAGGCCTTCCCAATAAGATCAGGGGTGAAACAGGGATGTCCATTATCACCCCTATGACTTAATATTGTACTAGAAATGTTAGCTTTAGCAATTAGAGAAGAGAAAGGAATTAAAGGAATTAAAATAGGCAAGGAGGAAACAAAACTATCACTCTTTGCAGATGATATGATGGCATACTTAAGGAATCCTCGAGAATCAACTCAAAAATTACTTGAAACAATTAACAACTTTAGCAAAGTAGCAGGATATAAAATAAATCCACGTAAATCATCAGCATTTCTATACATGACCAACAAAGTCCAGCAGCAAGAGATAGAAAGAGAAATTCCATTTAAAGTAACAGTAGATAATATAAAATACTTGGGAGTCTACTTGCCAAGACAAACCCAGGAACTCTATGAACACAACTACCAAACACTCTTCACACAAATCAAATCAGATCTAAATAATTGGAAAGATATCAATTGCTCATGGATAGGCAGAGCTAATATAGTAAAAATGACAATACTGCCTACATTAATTTACTTATTCAGTGCCATACCAATCAGACTACCTAAAAATTATTTTGTAGAGCTAGAAAGAATAATAACAAAATTCATCTGGAAAAACAAAAAATCAAGAATATCCAGGGAAATAATGAAAAAAAAATTCACAGGAAGGTGGGTTAGCGGTACCAAACCTGGAGCTCTACTGTAAAGCGGCAGTCATCAAAACCATCTGGTACTGGCTAAAAAATAGAGTGGTAGATCAATGGAATAGGCTAGGCTCAGGAAATGCCGTAGTAAATGACACTAGTAATGTAGTGTTTGATAAACCCAAAGACTCCAGCTTCTGGGATAGGAACTCAGTATTTGACAAAAACTGTTGGGAAAACTGGAAGATAGTATGGCAGAAATTAGGCATAGACCAACATCTTACACCTTATACTAAAATAAGGTCAAAATGGATACACGATTTAGACATAAGAGGTGATACCATGGGTAAATTAGGAGAGAAAGGAATAGTCTACCTATCAGATCTTTGGAAAGGAAAACAGTTTTTGACCAAACAAGAGATAGAGTATATTATAAAATGCAAAGTGGATGATTTTGATTACATTAAATTAAACAATTTTTGTACAAACAGAAGCAATGCATCCAAAATTAGAAGGGAGGCAGAAAGCTGGGAAACAATTTTTGAGGCCAGTACTTCTGATAAATGCCTCATCTCTAAAATATATAGGGAACTAAATCAAATTTATAAGAACCCGAGTCATTCCCCAATTGAGAAATGGTCAAAGGATATGAACAGGCAGTTTTCTGATGAAGAAACCAAAGCTATCTATTCCCATATGAAAAAATGCTCTAACTCTCTAATGATTAGAGAGATGCAAATTAAAACAACTCTGAGGTACCACCTGACACCTATCAGATTGGCTAAAATGACAAAAAAGGAAAATAATAAATGTTGGAGAAGCTGTGGGAAAATTGGAACACTAATGCATTGTTGGTGGAGCTGTGAACTGATCCAACCATTCTGGAGAGCCATTTGGAATTATGCCCAAAGGGCGATAAAGCTGTGCATACCCTTTGACCCAGCAATACCACTTTTGGGTCTTTTTCCCAAAGAGATCATGGAAGGGGGAAAGGGACCCACATGTACAAAAATATTTATAGCTGCTCTTTATGTGGTGGCAAAGAATTGGAAGTTGAGGGGGTGCCCATCAATTGGGGAATGGCTGGACAAGTTGTGGTATATGAATACAATGGAATACTATTGTGCTATAAGAAACGATGAGCAGGAGGAGTTCAGAGAAACCTGGAGGGTCTTGTGTGGGCTGATGATGAGTGAGATGAGCAGAACCAGAAGAACATTGTACACAGTAACATCAACATTGAGTGTTGATCTACTGTGATGGACTATATTCTTCTCACCAATGCAATGGCACAGAAGAATTCCAGGGAACTTGTGATGGAAGAGGATCTCCAAATCCAGGGAAAAAAAAAAAAAAGAACTGCGGAGTATAGATGCTAAATGAACCATACTATTTCTTTTGGTTTTGATGCTGTTGTTTTTTTTTCTATTTTGAGGTTTTCCATCATTGCTCTGATTTTTTTCTCTTATAACATGACTAATGCAGAAATAGGATTAATGTTATTATGTGTGTATATATATAACCTATATCAGATTGTCTGCTGTCTAAGGGAGGAGGGCGGGAGGGGAGGGAGGGAGAAAAATCTGAAATTGTAAAACTTGTATAAACAAAGGTTGAGAACTATCTTTACATGTAATGGAAAAAAAAATAAAATACTTTATTAATTTAAAAAAAAAGGTTTTTTGAACTATTAATAAATGAAATTTAGAAATATTTTTAAAACATTGTTTTCATCATCTTTATCTTTTTATGCCTATTTTATATCTTATATACATTATGTTAGTATAGAAATACATTATATTAGTATAGAAATACATGTGTATAATTTATAAATATATATAGGTGATAATGCTTAATTCTTTTTTTTTACTGGTAAGGGTACACAGTAAAAAATGTTTGGAGACCACTGCCCTAGAATACTGTTCTCTTAGCTGTACCCCTTAATTAATCCCTTTACACAGCTAGTTCATCTCTGATTCTATATGTTTGCTTGGACTGCCAGTCCTGCTCTTTTCAGGCCTAGTTCATCCTCCTACAGTCATATTCCTGGTTACAATGCCAACATGTGCCAAATGGCAAACAATCTAAATGCCAAGAACATGTTACTAACTACATACAAATAGAGATGTTAAATAAGGTCAGAAAAAGCTCAGACGAATACTCTGGAAGTAGACGTCTTTGATGGTTTTAATAGACTATAAATAAGGGCAATAAGAATACAGAAGGAACTCATTCAGTTTTCAAGGTGTAGTTGAAAAAGAAATGATTTATGGGAAAGTCTACTATACAGGGTATCCTTTGCATTATAGAATAAACGCATTTACTAAAAGTACATCATAAAGTTCAGAGGGAGCATGGTTTAATAGACAATGAGCTAGCCTTTGGAGGCAGGGAAGACCTGGGTTCAATCCTGCCTCTGACACATGTTGCCTTTAAAACTCTGGGAAGTCACTTAATCTTTCTTTTTTAATTTTTTTTTTTTAGTTAAAAAAAGGGGGCAGCTGGATGGCACAGTGGATAAAGCATCAGCCCTGGATACAGGAGGACCTGAGTTCAAATCCGGCCTCAGACCCTTGACACTTTTTAGCTGTGTGACCCTGGGCAAGTCACTTAACCCTCAATGCCCCACCAAAAAATAAAAATTTAAAAAATAGAAATTTAAAATTTTTTTTTAATTTTGTCACTTTTAATCCCTACCACCACCACCCTCCTAATGCCCACCAGACAACTCTTTAAGATCCTTGCTTGAAGAGAAGCTGATGATATGCCTTGCTAAAAGAAGTTTCTCAGGAGAAATTCCCAATAATAATGAATCACTAGTTAGTTTTTAATGCCATAAAATACACATCTCTCTGTCTTTGTGTACGTGTGTTTCTTATCTTTAAAGTACATTAAGAACTGCACAGTGCTATATAATCTGAACTCATCTTCAAAACAACACTGTGAGATAGATAACGGAGGAATATTTATCTCCATTTTATAAGAGAGAAAACTGAGTCTTAGGTTGAGTGCAAGATGACATAACTATTATATTTCAGGGCTGCATCATTCTATTAGACAGCTGCATAATTCTTCAAAGAAAATTTTGCTTTCCCTCTGACTTGTATTACAAAATCAGAAGTGTGTTCCATTAGGAAAATAGAATCTTAGATTAAGGTGAAAACTTTTTTTTTTTTTAGGTGTGGCAATGAGGGCTAAGTGACTTGCCCAGAGTCACACAGCTAGTAAGTGTCAAGTGTCTGAGGCTGGATTTGAACTCAGGTCCTCCTGAATCCAGGGCTGGTGCTTTATCCACTGCACTAACTAGCTGCTCCCAACATGAAAACTTTTGATTAGGAAACTCCTAAATCATTAACAAAATGATAAAAACGACAATACTACTAAAATTAATTTATAGATTTAGTGCTATACCAATCAAACTATGAATGGGATTCTTTACAGAGGGAGAGAAAATAGTAACAAGAATTCATTTGGAGGCGCAGCTAGGTGGCACAGTGGATAAAGCACCAGTCCTGGATTCAGGAGGATCTGAGTTCAAATCGGTCCTCAGACACTTGACACTTACTGTGTGACTCTGGGCAAGTCACTTGACCCTCATTGCCCTGCAAAAACAACAACAACAACAAAACCCAAACAAAAACAAACAAAAAAAGCCCTACAGAGGCTGACCCCAACCTATCTTTAGAGGCAGCTAGGTGATGCAGTGGATAAAGCACCAGCCCTGGGTTCAGGAGGACCTGAGTTCAAATACACCCTCAGACACTTGACACTTACTAGCTGTGTGACCCTGGGCAAGCCACTTAATCCTCATTGCCCTGCAGCAAAAAAAAAAATTCATTTAGAGAAACAAAGAATAAGATATCAAGGGAAATAATTTTAAAGAAGAAATAAAGGGGAGTAGCACTCAGACCTCAAACTATATTATAAAGAAGTAATTGTGGAAACTATTTGGTACTAGGTTTTTTTTAAAAGTGGATCAATGGAAAAGACTAGACAAGGAAGAATCAAAGATAATTGAATTCAATATTTGATAAACATGAAAACATAAATTACCTAAGAAGGACTTTTCTTTGACAAAAGTTATTAAAGGAAATTAAGAAAGCAGTCTGGCTATTATATTTAGACCAAAATTTTACACCAACATACTATAATAAATAATATAATAAATAAAATAGATACATATCTTAAATACTAAAGATAATACCATAAAAATTAGAAGAAAAAACAGGTCACATGCTTTTTTTGCAGATATAGCTAGTAATTAAATTTTAACCAGTGATAGAGAAAATTGAAAAGGTAAAACAGATAATTTTAATTATATGAAATTGAAAAGTTTATTCACAAACAAAACCAATGTAAGCAGGATAAGAAAGAAAGTGGTGAACTGGGGGGTGGGGAGAAATCTTTGTATTGAATATCTCTGATAATGGTGTTATATTAAAGATATGTAAAAATGTTTAAGACCAGAAGTCATTCCCCAATAGAGAAGTGGTCAGAGTATATAAACAGACAGTTCTTATAAGAAGAATTGCAAACTATTAACA
Organism: Dromiciops gliroides; assembly: GCF_019393635.1. Lineage (NCBI taxonomy): Eukaryota > Metazoa > Chordata > Mammalia > Microbiotheria > Microbiotheriidae > Dromiciops > Dromiciops gliroides. The sequence goes on from NC_057861.1 coordinate 652,128,011, forward strand.
ATGATATGGGAGAAATGTTCCAAATCAGTAATAATAAGCGAGCTGCAGATCAAAATAACTCTGATACTTGACCTCACGTGAAGAAAATGGCAAAGATGACAAAAGATGGAAACGGTAAATCTTAGAGGGGCTGCAGAAAGATGGGCACACTAATGTACTGTTGGTAGAGTTTAAACTGGTCTGACCATTCTGGGAAATAAATTACGCAAAGTGAATGACTAAACTATCCATACCCTGTGACCCAGAGATTGCCCTGCTGGGCATATACTCCAAGGAGGTCAATGACAAAAAATGTTCCATGTACATCAAATTTTAATAGCAGCACTTTTTGCAATATCAAAGAACTGGAAACAGAGCACATGCCCTACTATTGAGGAATGGCTAAAAATTGTGATATATGAATATAATGGGATATTACTATGCCATAAAAGTGACAGATATAATACATATAGAGAAGCATGGAAAACATATATAAACTAATGCAAAATGAAGTAAGCAGAAAAAAAGAAATCATTTGGCCCAGTGAAAAGATAGGAGAAGGCAATTCCTAATCCGTTTCTTTGAAATGATGAGGGCTAGGGGCAGCTAGGTGGCACAGTGGATAAAGCACCGGCCCTGGATTCAGGAGTACCTGAGTTCAAATCCAGCCTCAGACACTTGACACTAGCTGTGTGACCCCGGACAAGTCACTTAACCCACATTGCCCCGCAAAAAAAAAAAAAAAAAAAAGAAAGAAAGAAAGAAATGATGAGGGCTGTAACTGTGGAACAGCACATATAATCAGGTTTTCTCATATGGTGGTCTGTTTTGTTTAACTTTTTTGTATTTCAAAAAAAAGTATAAGGCGTGAGGCGTGGCTCATGGAGACAGGAAGGGGGAAGAGATATATTGGTAAAATGTAGGTGATAAGGAAACATATGGTATCAGTACCATTAAGATGTTGTCCAAGTCTGACATGCTGAGAACATCATAGTACTACAGTCCTCTGTCTGCTAGGCATCATAGACATCACCTAGTATTTCCTTCTCCTTGACAGCACTTAGCATTTATAGAGTAGCTCTCTCTAACGTTTTCCAGACTTTAGTATCTTCTCTCAACCACACCCCATCCTTCCAAGATCTCCAATGATTTTTTTCTTGAATTGGGATCTGAGAAAATGTAGGATGTCAGCCTAATCAGGAGCAGGCAAGCAGCAGAAATCTTCTCAGTTGATCTTCAACATTCAGGTTATAGTCAAAGGTTTATTGGGGAATTCACAAAATTCTCAATGGGTAGGCAAGACCCCCTTATCTTTTCATTGGAAATCTTTTGGTTTGTTTTCAGCATTTCATTACTGAGGGGTCCCCGTTTGTTGTAGGCTAGGCCAGTGGTAGAACTAGGAATATTTGAGCTAACCCCCATGCTCCTAAAACACCAACTGAACCTGTTGTGAACCAAGACACCATGGAGCGTACCTGAGGCAATAAGATCACTTTGGCCCCAGCTACAGTTATCTGGAATCTAACCGTGGGTCTTTTGGTTAAGGAAGATGTAAAAAGTTTGATATAAGGACTTTGGCAAGAAGTTCCTGAGGCCCCAGGAAACTTCCTTGCCATCTACTTTTAATTCCCTGTCATTGACTCTTACCTGTTCCAGACTATCTTTTGGCTGGTCTTAGGGATGCTTTTACCTATGGGTTGTTGAGTATGTTTTTATCAAAGGGATTGAACATCTGAACCTCAGGCTCTGGTGATTCATAGTACCAGAATTAGTACCACAACCAATACACCGTCCCACCTGAATTTACTTTCTCTCTAGGATTTTAGGCTAGGGGATCCTGCTGATCATTTCTCTGAACCCTTTGAAATCTGTTTTCCCTAGGACAGATGCCATTCTACAAAGAGAGAAACAGAAGTAGGAACAATGTTTAGAAGTTACAGAGGCAAATTTAGGCTTGAATTAAAGTAGGATTTCCTAGAAACTAGAGATATTTAAAAGTAGAATGGTATGCCTCATGTAACATGTAGTGGGTTCCCTTTTGCTAGAGAACTTGTTGCGTATGTTATATAGAGGTTTCTTCTTCAGATAGTTGATCTCTGGGATCCATTCCAACTCGGATTCTGTGACTATGCCTGACTCTCTTTTTTCTCTTGACATCAAATTCTAGAATAATGATTACTCCTTCCATCTCCCTTCTCGCCCCTATCTCTCCACTATCTCTCCTTCAAAAATCTTTTTCTCCTCTTTTTATGAGAATCGGAAATAACAGAGAAGTTCCTCTACCTTTTGTAGGTTAAAATTATCTTTAAAATAAGGTGAGAAGTTATTAACCACTCCACCCCTGGAAAAGTGAGTTCTATCAGATGTCTGAATAACTGAAGTTCTCCCATCGCTCCTACATGATGATCCTATGGCAAGTTTGTGGTGTTTTCTGAAGTTGTCATCTGTTTCTTCCTTCTGTCCAGACGGGCTATAGCACACTCCCACAACAATATTGCTTCTGTTTCTCCATCCCTTGATCTTCACCCACATGTTCTATATCATTCTTCTCCTATTTTGGTTCCTAAGAAATCATTGTATAAGCATGCTTTCTTATCATACAGTGTTACTTTGCTCTCCCAATGCTGCTCCTTTTGAATATAGTATATCATTCCAGTGTAATATTCTAAGCATATGTCTTATTGAATCTCAGCGATATGCATGATGTATATGTCAAATTCATACCTTACATCAGGCTCTCTAGTTAATCTTTCTAGTTACCCATAATTTCTGTAATTGTGCATAGATTCTGAGTCTGAGTCAGGTATTCTTATGACTTCTTTTTATGTTATAATTATTTTTCTGGTATCTATCTTGATAGATGATAGATAGATAGATAGATGGATGGATGGATGGATGGATGGATGGATTTATTTATCCCCTTTCCTTTCCTTTTAAGTTTAAAACCTTTTTCATTAGATTTGCAATATTCCAGGGTAATCTATTTTACCAGTCTTTATTAAGTGTATTCCATCCCTGATCTACCATTCCTATATTTTATATTGTGGTCCAGAAATGAAAATTCCATTCTCAGACACCATCTCATTTACCAGCTTTTCACTTTTCAACATGACTTTCTTTTTCTGTTGCCTTCAGTCAGAAGCTGTAACAAAACTCCACCTGTGACCCTAAGGTCTTCAGTTTTTTGCCTAGGACTTCATAATCCATAGTGATTCTTTCTAGGTTTTTTCTAGTAGCATCTTTTGCTTCCATGTGGATTACCAAAAGAGGGTAGTGATTAACAGGTTGGAAATGTCTTCATCTTTATGAGATGAGTTAAAATGAACATTAGAAATTATCTAATCCAACCCCTTCATTTTATAGGGTTTGGAGTTCCTCCATCATAATTAGACTGTGAGCTTCTGAAAGATAGCAGGCTTCTCAATTATTTTTAGGTAAGACAGTTGTCCTGATACTCTTTGTTACTCAGAAGGGCATCTCAAGCTGCAATTCTTCTCTTCTTCTTTTGACCTTTACAGGATAGTCTGTCTCCTAAAGCCCCCGTGGACCCATATCTTCATCCCCTGGACAATAAGGTCTTTCCTCAGCATTTCCAGCTCTTCATTCTATGGGAAGAACCTCATAACTATAACTTAACCCCAAAATCAGCTACCAGACAGAAAGAGGCATAACAGCAGTAAACCATAAAATTGGTAGCCAATGTTAAAATGAGGACTAACAGCAAATCAGATCATTCAATTCAATTCAGTAAATATTTTTTTTGAGGCAATTGGGGTTAAGTGACTTGCCCAGGGTCACACAGCTAGTAATTGTTAAGTGTCTGAGGCCAGATTTGAACTCAGGTCCTCCTGAATGCAGGGCGAGTGCTTTATCCACTGTACCACCTAGCTGCCCCCAGTAAATATTTTTTAAGTATCTACTACAAAGACCTATTCTAAGTGCCTGAGTCTATGAAACTGAAAACAGGGGAGTCCTTGACTTTAGGGACTTTACAATCTCATAAGGAAAACTATTGCAATCTGGTTCCTTATGTTTCTGAAGTTAGGATTAATCTCAGCTACTAGACAAAGTCTTGGCAAGGAGAAAGTAGGAAATAGGACACACCATGCAGAGTTGGCATGTAAGTGGATCCTAGAAGATCAATACATTCACCACAATAACAAATGTTTACAACAATGACTCTTACTCATAAATAAAAGATTATTTTGTCATATTATTTAAGAAGGCAAGGGGCAGCTAGGTGGCGCAGTGGATAGAGCACCGACCCTGAAGTCAGGAGGATCTGAGTTCAAATCTGGCCTCAGACATTTGAAATATACCCTGGGCAAGTCACTTAACCCCAATTGCCTCACAAAAAAAGAAGGTAGAGAAATATGGAATATGTTTTAGAATGAAGATTTGAGATACTTTAATTGTGCTAGTTTCAGTTATCCAAAAAGTCTATCTATGTGCTAGTTATTTTGCATTAATGAGGTCATAGGATTTAGAGCTAAAAAGGAATTTGAAGTACAACCCTATGGTAATAAAATGGAGATTCAGCGAGGTTAAATGATTTGTCCATCACACAAGATTTAAATAAGTGGAGATGGATTTTAACCCAGCTCTGTTGATTCTTAATCTAGGGCTTTTCCCACTACATCACGTGTTTGTAGCTACATTTTTACATCCAAAGTCTATGGCTCCTCTTAAAAAAGTAAAGCTGAGGCAGACCAGACTGATTAAATCTGACAGTCCTAGTCCAGATCTCTCTACAAAGCAAACCAGGAAAATGTCCAGGTTGTTATGACACTAGTCAGTATTTCTAAGGATGGACAGAAGGTCTGATTGAGTCTTCCCCTCCTGGCAAAGGGTCAAAGAGTCCCAGACTATGGGACCAATATCCTACTGCCCTCTGAGGGGGATCCCAGAAATCTCTTTAGTCCTAGAGAAAGAATTCTGCATAGACTGATCTACACAATGGTAATAAACAAGAGGAAAGGGAATAATGCTTCCAACTAAATTAAAAAGTTTGAAAGGATTTGAGTGTATATGTGTTTAAAATGTTAATGAGAGCAGGTTGGCTGCTGTGAGTTGGAGAGGAAGAAAGAGGCAGAGAGGAGAATAATCAGGTTTGAAAAACTCTGAAAAGAGGCCTGATAAATAAGGCCAAATTGAAAGGGATAAAGCAGCTCTACAAAAAAAAAGAGGGAAATAGAAAGCAGTCTCCTTCATCCAATCTCCATCTACCACACAAAGTAGTCTGAGCAAGGCTTCTGTGGAAAAGGGCAATTAATGCCCTCAAAGGAAACTGCACACAAAATCTGGGGAAATGTCAAATGATGATGATGAAGGAAAGGGCCAAAAGTAAAAAGAAGTATAAAATTAGGCTCAGAGAAAGAATTTTGAAGATTACCAAAAAAAAAAAAAAAAAAAAAGACTATTGTATTGAAAGGCTGCTGTAAACTAAAGGCCAGAAAGAAGAAAGAATTTTCAAGTAGCAAGGTATAAGTAGTCTTATTTCTTTCTACCAGCTGCTAATTCTACAAGCCAATAGCAAAGGCAGCTTCTAAGCACGGCTTAGACACATGTCTCAAAGAAAAGACAAAAATAAGAGAAATGAAATTAGTTGGGCATCCTCAGATTCTTTCACTCTCCAAGTCTCTGTTGGTCCAAAGAGGGAAATGAAAACTGATGTTTTAATAAAAGTATGCCTGAGCTTCCCAAGTCTTAAAGTCTGGTGACCTTTGCCAGTACTTAAACTACACCGTGCCCCCCCCCCAAAAAAAAAAAACATTTGGCCTTCATAAAGGATTCAGATGGATGATAAAGCAAAACATGTGTCCCATCTTATAACCAATCATGGTTCACACAGTCCTTTTAATGTGCTCTAAATCAAAGGGGCTACAAAATTTAAGACCAAAAATTTTATTAGGACATAGATTCTTTTGCATGGGGACAATGTACTTCTTAGCTACTAGCCTAATTTGCTTTTAAGATGATGAGAAATATATCACCATCAACTAGGCCATTATAATTAATATCATTATTACCAGGACATTTTTCCTCATATTTTCATTCCATTGTATTTTTTGTTGGAAATCATGTATCCTACTCTCAGAAAATAACTATACCTATTATAAGACAGTGGAGGTGAAGAAAAAGGAGACAAAACTAAAACTGATCAATAGTTAGAGTTAGCATGCACCAGTATGCAAGCTTCTTGAGAGCAAGAATTTGGGTTATTTTACTTTTGTCTTTGTATCCTCAGTTCTCTACACAATGACATATAAGTGTTTCATAAATGCTTGGTTAATTTATTTGAATTACTAAAAGTAAAAAAAAGACTCAAAGTAATAAATGGCTAAATCAAATTAAGAAATTAAAACCTTGGGACAAAAAGCACTTTCTTCCATTCATCAGGCCAAGATATGCCTGTAAATTCATCAGGACCAGAGTGTATCTGCCCAACCCCTACTCTATCAGCTATTCAGTACTTCAGCCATCTATCTTATTTATGCTCTTGACTAAAATTGTGCTAATAATAATAATAATAATAATAACCTTACATATCACTTTAAGGCTTGCAAAGTGCCATATAGATATAGTCTCACTACCTCACAACAACCTAGTAAGATAGATGCTATTATTATATCCATTTTACAATTAAGAAAATTAGCCTGAGCAAAGTTAAATGACTCACCCAGGGTCACACAACTAACTGGTAAGTATCTAAAGCTGAGTTTGATTCATGATCTTCCTGAATCTGAATCCAGTACAATTTCCATTATACTACCTAGCTGTCATAGCCACACAACGTGTGGATATACACATCTGAATATCTGTCCACCAACAGAGTCTCCCTGGGTTTGGAAGGACTCAGTAGAGGAAAAGGAAAAGTCCAACAAGAAAGTAGAACACAGTATCCAGACAGCATAATTGATTTTCAAGGGTTTTCTTAACATTTTTTCAAGCTTCTGGGAGATAAATATATATGCTGAGCATCCCATTCTTATCATATCATCTCTGATGCCCTTGTCTGCACGCAGACATTCAATATCTAGGCAGACAGATGGATTATAGGTGGGAAGTATGCCTATTTTTGAAATAAAGCCCAAGGATGAGCCTTAGAGATAATCTATAAACTTCATTCATTTTATCTATAACATCTCCTTTATTAAAGGCCTCCTCCTTATAACATGTAAGTGACCATAGGCTTACAAATGCAAATCCTAACCAAGCTGAAAAAGCTTTGTGTGTAGCCCTGATAGTAAAATGTGTCTCTTGTCCAAGCTAAGTACAGAGTTACATCAAGTAGTAAAACTATCCACTATGAAATGGCAGGGCTTTGATTTTCATTAGTGAGGTAGTACATTCTTGGATAAAATCATTGATCCCCAAAAGACTGCAGATCCATACTATTTATAAGGAAGAATTATTGTGGTATAGTGGATAGGATGCCAGCCTTGGAATTAGGGAAATCTGAGTTTAAGTCTTGCTCTGGCATGGATTAGCCATGTGATTATGGGAAAGCCACTTAACAACCTTTTGGTATCCCAGGCAACAATTTAAAACTATAAGTTACAGAATTGATGATATGTGTCAAGGTTCCTCATGCAAATGAAATCACAGGTCTACTAGACACAAAAATATCACCTCAACCCATTTCATGAATCACTGTCTATAACCTGGGGTCCATGAGTTTGCTGTAATATTTAATTTTTTGATAACTGTATTTAAGCATAATTTGTTCTCTTTGCCATCCTCTGTACTTTATTTTATTCATTTAAAAAATAATTCTTCTGAGAAGGAATCAGTAGGCTTCACCAAACTGCCAAAAGGGTCCATGACACACAAAAAAACATATTTAAGAACCTCTGGTCCACTGGGAGACAGAAAAATATCTTTTTTCCTCAAACAAGAGATCAAATCTCTGTTCATTTTCCCATTGTTGCACACATAGTTAGTTGATGTAATAAGCCCTACCAGACCTTCATTGCATACTATTCATAGCACGGCTCCTCTCTGTACACAGTACAGTAAGCAAAACGAAAATGTGAATTCATGCCAATCAATCAATAAGCATTTACATGTTAAATTCTTACTATGTGCCAGGTACTGTGCGAGGTCGGGGGGGGGGGGGGATATAAGAACAAAAATGAAGCAGCCCTTGCTCTCAAGGAGCTTACCCTCAATGAAGTCCTCTTTTCAATGATATACATATACATATACACATACATTTACATATTCATATACACATACACATACACATTCATATACATATACACATACACATACACATGAACACGAACACATACACATACACACATATAGATGCCCACATATATATATACATACAGGTTTAATTTTTCCAATATTTATGCCTTGAATTCCCAAATCAACTGTACATTTCTTGAAGTCAGGGACCAAGTCTCATCCTTCTTTACATTTTCTATAGGACCATGTATAGTAGCCTTGTACACAGAAGGCCCTCAATGAATAATTTTGATTGATTTTAGCCATAAAAAAGAAATTTGGGGGACAGGAAGATAGAAGGGATATGTGGGACTATATCTTTTTTAAAAAAACTAATTTTGGTAGATGATTCCCTTTCATTTGACAAAGAATATTTATTAAATGCCTACCGTGTGTAAGGCCTTGGGAATCTAAGATAAAAATGATAGAGAATTGACTCTTAAGGAGCTTATAATTTAATGGGGGTAGGGAAGAGAGACAGAGACATAAATATCTCTTATATCTTCCCAAAGTGAAGAAAAATGACCCTGTCCCCATTCCTGAACTTTTGATAACTTTAGGCCAGACTAACCCAACAATTCCACATCCCATTTCTCTGAAGAAATTAATTCTCTAATGAATGTGCTGTTAGGCAGAGAGCCACCAAAAATATTCAAACTTTCATTGCTGTTTGAGCCGACCTGGTCCACAGCAATGGTAGAGCAGGTAAAATCCAGTCACCGGAAAAGCCGCCAGGCAGGGAGAGGTAGGCCCAGATGGCAATAATTAGAAGCCAGGGTGACATGGGCAAGCACTGATGTTTACATTCTCAGCATCCTCTGATGCTATCTGATGTAACCACAAGTAAATTGCATCTAACGAATGCTTTTCAAAGGGTTTATGAGTGTTCAAAGTTCCTTCCCCAGGGCTATGACTTCAGCATCTTGAATATCCATATTAATAAGGATCCCTGGCTTTAATTCTCCTGGATTAACCACATTGTTTCCTGTGCACAGAGCAGCTGAATGCCATGGACAAGAACTCAGAATGAGGGCTTGGTTTTTCCTGAACAATAGGTCTTATGTGCTGACTGACCTGCCCATGTAAATTCAAAGCTGAGAACCACTTCTCTGCACTAGAAAGAAAACTTTTCAAAACACACAAATGTGGTGAACACACTACAAGACTGTAAATTCCCTAATGACTTTCAGGTGAATTGCATGAAACAATATTCCAAGCTGATTACAATTTGAACTTTCAACTACATGGTTTTGCTTTAGAAGTCAGGGCAGCTAGGAGACACAGTGAATAGAGCGCTGGGTCTGGATTTAGAAGTCCTGAGTTCAAATTTGACCCTAGACACTTAATAGCTTTGTGACCCTGGACAAGGCACCTAATTTCAGTCTGCCTCAATTTCCTCAACTCTAAAATGCATATAATAATAGCACTTACTTCTCAGGGTCGATGTGAGGATGAAATAAGACAATATTGGTAAAGCAGTTAGCACAGTGCCTAACATAATAGGTCCTTAATAAATGCTTTTTCCCTTCCCTTTCCCCTACCTGAGAGCTGGAAGATCCCACAGAAATCACCTAGTAAAACTCTCTGGCTTTACAATTGAGTTAACTGAAACCCAGAAAGATTCATTAAGATGTGCTTGAAGAAAGGTTGGATGTTAGGCATTAATTTATTTTTTGTTTGTTTATTCATTCATTCATTCGTTTATTTGTTTATTTTGGTTTTGAAATCTTATTGAACTTCCACGCTGAACATTTTACAAATGACTACAAACTACATACATAAGTTATGTTCTAACATCCACGATGAAGAAAATCTAAATATTGGAGTTTCAGTTTAAGGCTATCACTGAGATCATTTTGTAGTTTTGTAAGTAAAAAAAAAAAATTAACTTCACAAGTACAAGATGAGAGCGTGTAGCCATATTCTAGGGGTTTTGACAGACTGAAAACTCAGTAGAATTCAATAATGACATATGGCAGCCCAAAAATCTATTGCATGCTTAGACTCAATTCAGAAGTGTGGTGCTCAAGACCAGGGAGGTGATGGCACTATACTCTGCCCTGGTCAGATGACATCTGGGGCATTGTATTCAATTCCAGGTGCCACATTTTAGGAAATACATTGATAAGCTAGGGAGCTTCCAAAGCAGGGCAACCAGGGTGGTGAAGAGCTCCAAGAACATACCATATAAGGGTAAATCAAAGGAAGTGGTAGTGATCCACCCAAAGGAAGAAGGCTTCGGCAAGGGGTAGTAAAGAATTAAAGTAATAATGATGTCTTCAAATATTTGAACAGTAGAGATCTGCCCTTTTTGCTGTGATTTTTCCCCAAAGAGTAGAACCAAGAATGTGGTAGAGATTAAAAAATATCTTATTTAGGTTTGACGTAAAGGGGTAAAAAGTATTCCCTACAAAAATATTTATGACAGCCCTTTTCTGGTGCAAAGAATTTGAAATTGAAGAGATGTCCATCAATTGGGGAATGGCTGAACAAATTATGGGATGAGATCATTATAGAAAACTATTTCGCTATAAGAAATGAGGAGCAAGATGATCTTGGAAAAACCTGGAAAAACTTACATGAACTGATGCAAAGTGAAATGTACTGTATACAAAGTAACAGCAATATTACAAGATGATCAGCTGTGAATGACTTAGCTATTCTCAGCAATACAATGATCCAGGACAACTCTGAAGGACTTATGAAAAATGTGATCCATCTCCAGAGAAAGAACTAATAGGGTCTGAATACAGATTAAAGCATATTTTTTAACTTTCTTTTTCTTAATTTTTTTGTCTGTTTTCTTTCACAACCTGATTGATATGGAAATGTTTTACATGACTAAACATGTATAACTTATTTAAAAAAAAAGAATTCCCAATGCTTAGACCTATCCAAAAGTGTGCTGAATTGCCTCGGAAAATAGAGAGTACCCCTTCATTTGGAGGTCTTCGACAGAAGGCTGGACAGATGTCTGTCAGTTATGTTATAAAGGAAACTCCTGTTTTCTATATACTATACTATACTATACTAGATGGTCCCTGATCACCCTTCCAACTCTGAAATCCTCTGATTCTGTAAACCTGCAAGGCAACCAGTACAAGTATTAGCATTCTCATTGTACACATGAAGGAACCATTTCAGAGAGATTAAGTGACTTTTCCATGGTTACACCACTAGTAAATGTCAGAGCCATGGCTTGAAACGTCCTTCAAAAGCTTTCTATACACAATGCCCTCTAATATTATGATTCCAAAGTCAGTTTTTCTTCCCCACAGAGAACAAAGACATTGCTATATCTTTTTATAAGAAGGTAAGCTCATTTTGAGTAGGGTTCCTTTCATTTTTTTCTATTTATGTCCCTAGCACCTAACACAGTACCTGGCACACAGTAGGTATTTAATTACCATTTGTTCATTGATTAATAATAAATAGTCTTGTAAAGCAGCATTTTGATGAAGCCATACAAGCCCAAGTATACCATGAAAAGATAGTCGCTGTGCAGAGACGTTGTCATTTACAGAATTTCAAATCCTAATAAATTCAATTACTAAGATGCAATTTTTCCTTTTATTTAAATATTCATATGGTTATTTGACATTTCTACCATAGCAATAAATGAAAGATAAGGAAGTACTTAACTGAGGAGTAAGCATGAACCAGAGGTAAGAAAAAGGGGTAAAGGAGCAGAAAATAGATCCAGAAGGAACCAGAGAAGTCATCTAAGCTAGCAGCCTCAATTTTAGAGTTAAAGAAACTGAGGCTCACAGAGGTTAAGTGTTTTGCCCAAGGTGACATAGGTAATAAGCTGTGGAGGTAGGATTTGAACCCAGGTTGTCTGAATCCAAATTCAAGACTCTTTCTCCTCTACCACATTGTCTCAAGATGGAAGAGAAAAATAAAAAGAGAAGGCTCAATTCTAAAAAGGTTGTCAGTATACCATAGCAACACCATCCAATTCCAAAATCAATCCTCACCCCATACAGTTTTTCCGATTACCCTTTTTATAGAAACCATGGGAGAAAAAGATGGATTCCCATAGGTTAAATGGCTTCCAAAAAAAAAAGATAAATGAAGTCTGCCTGAAATCATACTTATGATTCAACCTAATGTCCTCAAGCCAATGAGCAAGACTAATTGAAAGGCAAGTGACCAAAAAGCATCACATACGTTTTCAAACTGCTGTTTTCCAACCTGCCTGGGTCAAAGGTGTTGAAAGCTTTCTGTGGCCAGAGTCAACTTTGACTCCTAGCCAATTTCCCTGCAGCTGCCACAGAATGAGTTTGGACACATGAGGATTTGAAGTTTAAAAGAACAAGAAAACAAAGCCATTTTTTTCTTGCAGCTATGTGTTCTCCCTTCCCCCCAAGCAAAGGAAAAACAGTCAAAAAATCGACCTGACCAAGGCCACAGAAAACATCCATCATTTCCAGTGCACTGCACTTTTAATTAAAAGCTCTACATTTGGCAGGGAAGGCATTTAAGTCTTTTAAAGAACCAGGGATATTTGAAAACAGGTCTCAGTGGCATTTACATTGAATTTTACACCGGGTCATAAAGTTTAAATAAAGGCCAACAGTTAATAAAACACACACTGTACTACCGAGCAAGACTAAAATGTGGGCGTCCACCTCATCTGTAATCCAATGTTAATAAAGCCAGAAGGAGAAGACTAATACTGTCTCAAAAAAGCTTTGCTCCCCTGACACAGCAAATAAGTCTGAAAACAGATTACTAGGTTATTTTTAATGGCAAATTATCTCTCTTATCCTTGGCTCTCTTCCACTTAAGGCATTCTCTGAAGCCTCCTTGTGGTATGGTATCAATGAAGTTCAAATGCTTTCAAGGTCCTACCATGCTGGAAAGGTTTGGGGAGAGCAGTGAAGAATGACTATGTGGTCTAAGTATCAGTGTGGCTATTACTCAAAGGTTTACAACCAGGTTGGTCATAACGCAATGAATTTTTCAGCCACAGGGTCTCCTGAAGATTACGGAGCAAGTCATAGAGAGGTCACCATCTTTATCATTGAAGGGAGCACCCACATTAAGTAAATCACTGATATTTGGACAGGTGGTATCACCCTGACATCAGGAATAATAAAGCAATATCTCCTGAATGTGAAATCCCAGGAAAATCATTTGACCCCTTTAAACCTCAGTTTCATCTATAAAATAGGACCAATAATATTAATATTGGCACCACAGGGCTTTGTGACCATAGAGCACTATGTGACTGGGAGCTGTTACTGTTCTGATGAAAATTAACTTCATCTCCTAAGCAGGGACACAATCCTCTGTGATGAGGAAAATTTGAATGACAATCATGATTTTCATATTTCAGGATATGAACCTTAGGCATTCTGTCTCTGAGGCCATTGCTTTATTCACTGAACTACACTGACTAGTAGTCAATGTCTTAATTCTCTAAGCTAATGAGTTAATATGAGTGGCTGATTGCATTAATAAAGAGTTCCTCACCAATGAAATCACAGGGCTAGACCAATAATAATAATACCTTATATTTCTACAGAGTTTTAAATTTTATAAAGCACTTGCTGAGGTTTACCCAGCTGGTAGAATTTGAACCTTGGTCTTACTGCCACCAACCAGCAGATAAACAATAGAGTCCTGGAAGTAGAAGCACCTCCCATACCACCAAACCTGTTTTCCAGACCAGCTCTCACAGCTGGGGAAGAGGCTAGCCATCCCCACCAATTGCCACCCATGAGGCAGGCAAGCTGACCCAGCTGAAGCAGTCAAGCACCCTGGGGGAGGGAGATAGAAGAGGAAGCATGCACCAAGCAGGTCAGATCTCCACCACCATTTGACCGCCATCTCTTCTCAGACTCTGACGGAGACATCCCAGGATCCTGAATCCAACAGCCTCAGGACCTGGTACCCAAAGCCATCAATTTGGGAAACGACTCCTTGAAGATGAAGCCTGGCAACTGCTCATACAGATGCTATAGATACATCTATTAAAAATGCCGGGGCAGCTAGGTGGCCCAGTGGATAAAGTACCAGCCTTGGATTCAGGAGTCCCTGAGTTCAAATCCAGCCTCAGACACTTGACACTTACTAGCTGTGTGACCTTCGGCAAGTCACTTAAGCCCCATTGCCCCGCAAAAACAAACAAACAAAACAAAAAAAATGCCAGAAAAGAAAGCCTTGTCTCCAAAGTCTTTGGTACTGTCAAATGAGTCCACATGAGAAACTGATGATATTTTAAATTATCTGTTTTGCCCTTACACCCAAAGGACACTGGGTCCTTTCCATCCAACTTGCAGCTGAAACCTTCCAGATGAGTTATCTCCCCTATTCGAAAGTCAGCTCCTTGAGCAGTGAATGTCTTATTTCTAGGTAACCCCAGCCATTACTACAGTCCTTTGCAATTACACACCTCCTTCTTTCCTTCATTTTTTACTCTGACTAGTACACTATCTACTATCTAACACTCCTATGATGTCTTATAATATAATATCCTCTAGTGCTTTATAATATTTATCTATGTAATCTTGTGCTGAAGGTCAGAAGACTGAGTTAAGAAGCTTGAAATATATTCCCAACAATTTCTCAGCCACTTTTGAAGTCATGCATAATTCAGCTACATAACCTGGTGAGGCATTACAATGCTTGTCACTTGCTAAATTCTTTAAGCTCCTTAATGGAAAATCTCACAGATGAGGACTAGGATTCTGTCTTTATAGAGTTACAAATAAGGCGACTTTAGCAGTGTTTCAAGCTGTTTTCAATAATGAGTCTCTGGTAAATGCACAAGTTCTTTTCACATCAGAAAAGGCCTCTTGTATTTTTGTTGATTTCTGTGAGTCACCATGGCCACAACATTCATCATCTGATGACTTAACTATTGGTGGTGAACCTCTTCATACTTACCCAGGCTGATTTTCAGACTGCAAGCCCAATCATTGTTGGGCCTGTCCTCAAAGTCTTTAAAGATTGCTAGGACCTGTCAGAGCTGGCGCTCCGTTGACATAACCTTGTAGGAGACAGCAGTACTAGAGGGTGTCACCAGACAAACATGCTAGAATATAAAAATGTAGGCTTTGTATTCTCTGATTTGCTTAACCTTGGCAGTGTGGAAGTTTCTCAAATGTTTCCAAGAAAGTTGACAGCTACCCTCTCACTTTAATATCTTGGCTTTAAAAAACAATCTCTAACCCAAGTGGGTGGAAAATTAAAATAAGGGAAAAAAACCCCGCTATAGTTCACATTTCCGAACTTTGACCAGCAGTACACATTGTCCTATAGAAAGGGGGTGAGAAGGTGTTGGGAGGGAGAGATTCACATTTGAATAAAATCTATTACTCTGTCAGGTTTTCTGCTGAGAGATCTCAGTTAGGAGTTCAGGATAATGATACCCAGAGCAAAACTGAGCAGCTGCTATGAGGATCACATTGAGTCCAATTACTCTAATTGCTTCCAGGTCTGGCCTAGCAAACGGTTTTTCCAGTCTCAGGATAGATGAGCGCTGGAAAAAAATCCCTAATACATTAAAAGGAAAAGGAAGAAAACCAATGCACAAGAAAAAGCATTCTTCAGCACATCCTTGGACAGTGTGCTGATTATCATCCGCAGCTAGGAGGCACAGTGGATAGAGCATTGGGCCTATAATCAAGAAGATTTGGGTTCAAATACAGCCTCAACTATATGACCCTAGGCAAGTCATTTAAACTCTATCTGCCTCATGGGGCAGCTAGGTGGTGCAGTGGGTAGAGCACCGGCCCTGGATTCAGGAGGACCTGAGTTCAGATCCAGCCTTAGACACTTGACACTTATTAGCTGTGTGACCCTGGGCAAGTCACTTAACCCCAATTGCCTCACCAAAAAAACCCCATAAAACTCTATCTGCCTCAGTTTCCCCAACCATAAAGTGAGGATCATAATAACACCTACCTCACAGGGCTACTGTAAGGTTCAAATGAGATAATATTTACAAAGAGCTTAGCAGAGAGCCTGGCATAGAGAGGTGCTTATTTCCTATCCCCCTTTCCCTTTTAAGTCTCAAATTTCATTTAACTCTGGGATCATAAAATCTCAGAAGTGGAGGATAGACCTCAGAGATAATCTCATCTGGCACCTTTCCTGATCGTGAATCACATCCATAGAAACCATTCCAGGGATTCCTACATCTTTTCTTTTCAGGACTAGCTGAAACATGTACCTTTTAATTCAGTTCAAATCAATAAACATGAATTAAATACCTGCGGTACTTTGTACTGGTCATTAGGGATAAAAGGTTTTGAAAAGGGCAGTTTCCTGTCCTCAGAGAACTTACATTCTATAAGGTGGTATACAAAATATAGATAGCATGTGCAAGTTAATCTAACACAATAATCAAAAAGTAGAATTCACTAAGAACCAATGGGATTGTGGATGGCCTCCCCCTATAGGAGGTGGCCCCTGAGCTCTGAGAAGTTTGCAGGAAGTGTAATTGTAACAACTGGTCTTAGCCCAGGAAAAGAAATGAGAAACCCCCCCCCTTTCTTTCTCTTCAGTCAGCTGAATTTACTGTGTCCTTTGGTTTTGCTTAACTGTTTTTCTTTGTTACATGCAGAGGCTCGGTGGGTGGGTTTGTGGTGGGAAGGGAAAGAGAACAATGAAGAATATTCACAAATGACTGTGATATAAAAACAAAGGGCATTAATGAAATTTTAAAATACAAAATTATTTTTTAAAAAGCCACAGAGATTGGCACTTTGAGTTTTCCACCCACTTACCCTCAGTGCTACCTTATGAGGTCCTGACTGCTCCACCTCTGATTTAGGCAATAAGAAAGTCATGTGGTGGACCTATGGTTCCCACCAGGTACCTTGTATAAAGCAAGGATAGGACCCCAGCTCTTTTGAAGTGAAGGCACAGGAAATATTCAAGAAGGAATCTAACTGGCAAAGATATGAGAAGCCTACTCAGCTGAGCTCCATTCCCTGTCACTGAGGAAGACTGCATAGAGGGGTGTGTTTTCATGACCTAGGGTTAACCCATGCCCATCCAAAAGAAATAGTTGCATAGCATTCATTCATTCAACAAGCATTTATTAAGTGCCTACTTTGGATACAAAAACAAAGAATGATAGTCTTTGACCTCAAGCAACTTACAATTTATTAGGGGAGTAGATTATACTAACACATGATTAGAACCTAAAGTGGGATATGGTAGCCAAGTTTGAGACTGTGGAGGCATGGTTTGAAAATGTCAAGGAAGTAACCTGGACACTTGATTCCAGGGACAGAATCCCTGGGGAATGAGATGGTTGGTCATAGGGCAAGGCATCATGGTTTGGAAATGAAACAGAATGGATGGTTTTTTAAAAAATGCCCAAATGTCTATAAAACTACACATACCCTTTGGCCCAGAAATAACACTACTAGATCTGAATCCCAAAGAAATGAAAGAAAAAGGGAAATGACTTATTTGAACAAAAATATTGACAGCAGCTCTAATTGTGGTGGCAAAGAATTGGATGTCCATTCAGTTAGGGAATGGCTGAATGATCATGGTATATGAATGTGATGAAATGCCATTATGCTAGGAGGCAGCTAGGTGGCGCAGTGGATAGAGCACTGGCCCTGGATTCAGAATGACCTGAGTTCAAATCCAGCCTCAGACACTTGACACTTACTAGTTGTATGACCCTGGGCAAGTCATTTAGCCCCCATTGCCCCACCAAAACAAACAAACAAACCAAAAAAGCACTATTTATGGGGGTAGCTAGGTGGTGCAGTGGATAAAGCACCAGCCCTGGATTCAGGAGGACTTGAGTTCAAATCCAGCCTCAAACACTTGACACTTACTAGCTGTGTGACCTTGGGCAAGTCACTTAACTCTCATTGCCCTGCCCCCCAAAAGAAAGAAAGAAAGAAAGAAATGCCAGTATGCTATAAGAAATGATGAGCAAGATGATTTCAGAAAAAACTGGGAAAACATGAACTGATGCAAAGTGAAGGGAGAAAAACCAGAATAATATTGTACACAGAAACAGCAAAATTGTAAGGATGACAAACTGTGAAAGACTTAGCTACTCTGAGAAAGACAATAATCCAAGACAATTACGAAGGACTCATGATGAAAAACGCTCTCCACCTCCAGAGAGAACTGATGAACTCTGAGTGCAAATTGAAGCATACTTTTCTTTCTTTTTTTTTTCTTTTTTGTCTGTGTTTTCTTTGGCAACTTTGCTAATATGGAAATATGTTCGGGGGGTTATTTGTTTATTTGTTTGTTTGTTTTGCGGGGCAATGGGAGTCAAGTGACTTGCCCAGGGTCATACAGCTAGTAAGTGTCAAGTGTCTGATGCCTAAAGAAAAATATTTTTAAAAATTTAAAATAGTCCCATAACTATCAAATTACACAATGAAATAGCCTCTAAAATGAGTTAGCTTCATTCTTTTGGATCAGGACCCTTTTTTTCTCTGTAAAGAACAGAATTATAGGTGAACTGTAGCTTCTCAAGGAGTCACAAGATTGTGACTCAAAAAACAGTTGTGTTAAAAAAAAAAATAGGTCTTTACTCCAGGGAGCAACTGAAGCAGGAATGATGTGGGAGGCTCCGTCCCTATCTCTATTCCTTCCAAAGCAGTGAGTGGGAAAGTAATTTGTTCCGTCAGGGAAATCATCTCATGGCCTACACTCTGTGAGTAGCCATGGGCATCATTTTGATTTATTCCTGAAGGGATGAAGTTGATATATCTTCTGCCCTTTCCATGGACTAGTTGGTAAATTCCAAAGTTAACTCCCCAACTAGACCTGCAGGAAATCATGCTGTAGAGCTTTAAAGTAACAGGGAAAACAACAACAAAGAACAGAGAGGTTTTCAGAGGCCCCTAGCACAAATGTTTCTCCAGAGTAGTGCCCAGGAGAGAGAAGAGTCAGTGTGTGCCGCAGGCCTCTTGGCAAGCATATCAGCTGACTGTCTTTTCCATGACAAAAGCCAGGCAATGCTCTGCATGGAAATGTCTATGAAACCAGCAGCAGGAGACTAAAGTGCTTCTAAACCACTGAAAAGTTAGGGGCTGGGGGCGGGGGAAGGGGATCCTGACAGTTTGAAATATTGAAACAGGAGATAAAATTTAATTCTGGATCAACTCAAGCTGGGCACTGTGGCACAACTGTAGATAAATAAAGCCTGACTCTGGCAGCAGGGAGTCCAAAGGGAGAGAAGGTCTAATGCTTCCAAATGATGGATGGGAATCATCATAAAAGTTTAATTTATAGAACACTTCAAGATTTTCAAAGCTCTTTGCATTTGTTATCTTACTTGCTTTTCAAAAAAAAAATAGCAATCCTGGGCGAGAGATGGGTTATACAAATATTTTCCCCATTTTACAGATAAGGAGACTGATGCTGGAAGAATGTAAGCAACTTGAAAAGATCACAGGGAGATCACAGGCAGAGCCAGCTATATAAGCCCCACCTGAGGCAAAACTGCAAAGTAAGCAAAGTCTGTTTTCTGTAAATTTTTAGACCCTGGGTGACTCTGTATGCCTAACAGGCAACTCTCTACATCAGCAGTTGTTATGAAGAAAGGGATTGAAGCGCTCCAAACTTGTGTGACTCATAAGGCTTAATATGTTACTCTTCTCAAGTGTATTTACATATTAACCAAGAAGCAATTAAGTTAAAGGATTAATCATCTCTAGATTTTGTTGTTGTTGTTGTTTGTTTTGGGGTGGTTGGGTTTGGGGTTTTTTTTAACGCCAGGAAGAGTAGAATCTTTGCAGTAACACTGTTGTATGACCTTCCTGGGAATAGTCATGGTGTTTGAGGTTAAAGTTGGAGGATAATGCAAAGAATGGGAAGAGTTGTCTTATCCCACATTATTCCATGGAAGAGAAAATGAAAAAAGTTCAGAGGAAATGAAGAGATAAAGAGGGTAGGGAATTGAAAAATGAGGGTAAGATACCAAACACAACACAATATGGTACAATACAGGAATCTTTGACTTCTTCCATCATGAATGTGGGTGTTCCTCCCACAAGTACAACTAGAAAATTTGTGCCTTCTTAGCCTGTGTAATGGTTTTTTCACATTCTTTCATAGATCCTGCCCAAGAAAAGGCCTTCCTCCAGGGTCCTTTTACATTTCTTCTGTACCAGTACAATATTTTTATTCTAGCTTTCACTGAGTAACAAGCTCACACTTTCCTCTTCGTTAAGCCCTACAACACTTCCTGTATGTAAGTCATCATTAGAAATATGGCAAGAGTACTGGTGCCCACTGTGGGGCTTTTCACTTTCCTTTGAGTCACCAACAACCTTGAATCCTTAGAGAGATTGCTCTTAAGAAGGTTTAAAACCAGATAACATAATAGTGAGAACAGTTGTATTTTCTTAAAATGGGTCTCTGCTCCATGGAGTTCCTTGGGAACAAGGATATTTCCCAAAATGAAATCCAACCTACTCTCTTCCTACTATTTCTGGGTTTAACTCACTGTCTACTTTCAGTATCTGGTGAATTTCCACATTTTGTATCCTTAGTACCTCACAGAGAGTTCTGCATATGGTAGGTACTTAAGTCATTGCTGACTAAAACTAAATTAAGTTTCACATTTTCTGTGTACCTAAAATGTACCTCATAGCCTGTACAATAGAATTTTTTCATCCATTTAGTTTTTCCAGTATGATTGTTAAGCCAGTCTCTTTTGAATAATTGTGAATTTCATGGAGGAGGATTGATAATATTATGGGTTTTGATTAAGCCAGCACAAATCATCTTCAGACGGTTGCATATTGAGGACCTCAAGACCAATAGGGATTCTCTCTTCAATTATACTATGCGTAAAACAACCTACAGGGATGATTATATTTTGTGAGAATATATATAATCCCTGTTTTATGCCTCACTGATATTAATAATAAGGGGTTTATTGACCAGAGCTATTACCTTTAGAATTACATCTATTAAGAAATTGTTGCAGGCCAGGTTGCTGATAGAACTGGGGAGGCCTGAGTTAAACCTCCTGACTCCTGATACTTCCCGCCCCGCCCCGCCATCCACCACTCCATCCCAATCTCACAATACCAGCCAGGAATGTTATAATAAAAGAATTTTATATATATATATATATATATATATATATCTGGGGCAGTCTGAATTAACTTTACCCCCAGATTTAAAAATTTCCAAGTATAGAATTTAAAATGGGTAAGTGCTCTATGAGGGGTCTGAGTAGGCTTCCTGAAGGTGTCTGAGGGACATCTGAGATAACTATTCTGGAAAGCAATGTAGAGCTGTGGAAAGGGAGATGAAAGGGGAGTCAGAGACCTGGATTTGAATCCTAACTGGGTTATTGACTTTGTGACTGTGTGACCTTGAGCAAGTTATTTCACAGCTTTGGGACTATTTCCTCATTAAAAAATGAGTTTAAACTGAATTAGAGTCAGCAAACTTTTTTCTGTAAAGGACCAAGATAATAAATACTTTAGGTTTTATGGAATAAGAGGCAAAATTGAAGATATTATGTAGGTACTTAGGTAATGAGAAAAACACATTTCCACAAATTTTAATTGACAAAAATTCTTTTTAAAAATCATATTAATTGGATACAATTTTCTGCAATACAGGTCTAATGACAAGAATAGAATTCTTTTGGGGGGAGAACATTGCACTTAATTGGGGTTCAAAGTTAGCTTTCCCTGTCATCAAAATTGATTATAAATGTTCATCTGTTAATACTGATCTGTAATGAAATTTTACATATTTCATCTAAAAAATGTTTTTTCCATACACATAAGTACTGCTAAATACTGATCCCAGTCCCCAAGTATGTGATTTTAATTAAGCATATTCATAGCTTAGCAGGCATTTATAGAATTCTTTTAGGTTCTTCTCTCAGTATTTGCCTTTTAGCATGTCATCACATTGCATGTTAATCATTTGCAATTAAAGGTTAGGTAAAAGTTCCTCAACTGCACAGTTAAATGGATTTTGAAATATGGATATTTCTTTTGTACTTTCATCAAGGTCCAAAAAAATTCTGTTGTAAATGTAGTTCGAGCTCAGAAAACATATGGGCAAATTTGTGTGGGAATGGAGTTCCTACTTCTTGTTTTAACTTTTGATAGCATGGGAAGTACATAAAGCAGTTTGGTATTACTTGTGGTTCAGATAACGTTGGCTGTTGTCAAACTGACTTTACTGCAATACATTTCACATATAAGCACAATTTTTCCCAGTGATCTTAGGTTGTGAATCCATTAAAAACATCAAGGCTACACCAATAGCTAATTTCCAAAAACATTCAGTGTTCAATAATAGTGGTTGAAAAGAATTCACATTTGGAAAATTTCAGTCTAATCCCTTAGCTCTAAAAAATCATAATAAAACTTTCTTTTTCATCTTCTTTTCTGGTTTTGATATGATAGTTATGCTCTAGTCATTTTAAAAAATGACAGTAGAAAAATATGCATGGCATTTGAAATACTGTCAAATTATAACTTCATCACTGCAATCTGTAATATCTGGGCAGCAGCACAAATCAGTGAGAGTGCTACATAGGGTCTCTGTCCCAACAACTCACCTCTGCTATTGTAACCATAGACAGGGTTATATTTTGATAAAACTTAATTATGGACACTGAAATTTGGGGAAATTTCATATAATTTTCAGGTTTCATGGAGTATTACATTTAATTTTGAGGTTTTATTTTTCTTCATCCATTTAAAAAGGTAAGAACTCTTCTTAGCTTAGGAGCAGCACAAAAGCAGATGGTAGGCTGGATTCAGCCTGCCCACCAGATTTGCCATGCGCTGGATTCTGGACAATGATCCTATGATCACGTATATGGGGAGGATGGATAGAGTTCAAGTTGACAGATACCAGAGTTTTATACCCTTCAGGCCTCTCCCCCTCAAGAACTAGGCGTCACCAAAGAATCAATATCATGTATATTAATACATACCAGATCCCAGCTCTTCTGTACCATGTCCTTTTAAAAGCCACAGCAGGGTCATTACTAAAAATAGTAACAACTAATTTTAATATATTTTCTCTCTACCCCCCTTACTAGGGTTATTCTTTCTTTGGAGGTGAGGGTGGGAGGGAGACGATAGGGTATAATCTCTTAGAAAACATAATTACTATCAAGTACAATGGAACAAAATTATAAGGCTACCCAGTCCCCCCAAATTACCACCATTTTTACATCTATTGAAACTCAGTTGCTTGTGTAATTGAACCCCCTTTTATTTAGTTTAATGTAGCCCCCTCCACCAAAAGAAAGAGTAGTAAAGATAAAAGAAATAAATGAAAACAATGAAATGACATCAGATTCATCAAACAAGTTGAAATAATGTGGAAAGGAAAGAAGAAAGTGAGAAGATGAAGTGAGGGAGACTTCAGAAGACAATCATAGTAACACTTTCTTCATTTTGGGGGGAGTGGAGAATGAACTCTTCACTACTATAAACTAGCAAACCAGAAGTACTCTAAGGGGACAGTATAATGCAACCAGTAACCACCAAGGCACAATTATAAACGGCAAAAATGACCTGGATTTCATGCGGTTTGCCAGACCAGCAAAATGCTAACCAGCCCTCTTAAACGCTAAGAAATGCCTGGTGATCTCAAGTAGGAATATTAAGGGAAACTCCTTGTCAAGTCAAATCTGCAACCTTAATGGGCTTATCTTGGAGAATGATTAATAACTCACACTTAGTTTTAAGGTTGTTGACCTCCTTCACAACAAACACCCCAGCCAGGCAGATTCTACAAGGATTATTCACCCCATTTTGCAGAGACAGAAATGGAAAGTATGACTTGCCCATCACCCCACAGCCAAATAAAGTTTAAAGCATGATGTGAGGGCTACATTTCCTGGCCCTAAGTCTGACTATCCTATGCTACCCCTCAACTAAGTATGAAGCTTCCTGCAATAGAAGAAACTTTATATGGAGTAATAAGCAAACACATTTATCTGATCCCCAAAACCACAAGTAAAGGCATGATCAAAGGCCAATCCAGATCATTAACTTTGACCCTAGGCTTGTTGTGAGTTTTCCAAATGTGCCCCATAGGTCTCATGAAGTGATGAGAGAGAAAATGCTTCCTATGAAACGTTTCTCTTTCATACTGTGAAATCATTTGCAAGAAGATGGGACAGTGGTCCTTTAATTAATCTCCCCTCCACTATAACCTTCTGTTTTACATGGGTAGTCATGTACAAAAATGACAGTAAAAGGGAGAAAGTGAGAATCTTATGTCCAATAGTACGTGAACAATAAATGCAAATTTCATGGTTTCCCAATAAAAATAACATGTTTCTATTGCCTCTTTAAAATTTCCCAAAAACTTTCCTTTCAGCAACATGATAAAGTAGGTAGCAGAAGGACTATTATTACTAGCAATCAATAAATCAACATTTATAAAATACCAACTGCATACCACGCACTATGCAAGGCCCTGGGGACACAAAAACAAAGAACGGAAAAAGCCCAGTTTCCCAAGTGGGGAAACCAAGGTTCAGGAAGGTTAAATTATTTGTCTAAGGTGGCATAGTCAGAACCAGAATTCAACCCCAGGTCTCCTAATTTCAAATGTGCTGCTCTTTCCAGGACATCACCCTGCCTCTGCTTTATTTCTTTTGTTTTTCTTTTTGTTAGTTTTCAAGACATTCACAAGCTAATAAAACCTACTTGGAATAATAGAATTAGAGAGGCGTCAAGGAATCTTCATTTTATAAATAAGCAAACTGAGACCTAGCACTATTAACTGACTTGCCCAATATCATTAATTAATTAATTAACTAATCAATTAATTAGCAACAGATCAGGGGATTCATTCCTATTACAGTGTTTTCCCCATAGTACCACAACAAATGAATGCTATATACTATGTGTCCTTGTCTGCTATGATTTTATTTTCTGTTTAGGATGAAGGGAATAGCAGGGGTCAGATCTACTAGGGCTAGCAATGAGGGGAAGATGACCCCTGTGGTCTCAAAATGAGAAAAGCCTATGGGGGAGCAGGTGAGGAAGAGGGGAGGAAAGATTGAAAGAGAGAGTAAAAAAAGGATGAGGGGAGAAAGGAGACCTTGCTTTGGTTGTAAGAGGGGATTATACTGAAGACTACTTCTATGAATGAAGAGAGATGATCCACGAAAAGAGAACCAGAGGGCAGTGTCCTCTCTGACAGCTACAATAATTGGCATTGTTTGGGAAGTGAGGCACAATGGAAAAGGGGAATCTACAAGGTAAGCTCCACAAGTAAGTGGCAGAACTGCCTAGAGAGGAGAGCCTAGAATGGATACCTTGGAATTTTTGATTATGTAAATAATACAGAGAAAAGAGAGAATTATCCAGGTCATGAATCAGAGAATGAAGGCCTAGAATAGACAAAGAAGATTGATGACGGGGGTACAGTGGATAAAGCACTGGCCCTAGATTCAGGAGGACCTGAGTTCAAATCCGGACTCAGACACTTGCCACTAGCTGTGTGACCCTGGGCAAGTCACTTAACCCTCATTGCTCCACCAAAAAAAAAAAAAAAAAAAGATTGATAACGAAGAGAGTGAGAAAAATTCTTTTTGGAAAGGGGTAAAAAATGGAATTTAAAAAACTAATTGGAGGAGAGGAGAAGGGGAAATCTACTTACCTAACAAAAGGGGGCAAGTAAGGAAAAATTACATAACCAGATAAAAGCAGTAAAGAAAAAGGTACTAAGAAGTAAAACCCCAAAGGAAAAAAGAGAGAGGAGGTGGGGCAGCTAGGTGGCATAGTGAATAGAGCACTGGCCCTGGATTCAGGAGGACCTGAGTTCAAATCTGACCTCAAACACTTAACAATTACTAGCTGTGTAACCCTAGGCAAGTCATTTAACCCCAATTGCCTCACCAAAAAAAGAGAGAGAGAGAGAGAGAGAGAGAGAGAGAGAGAGAGGAGGAGGAGGAGGAGGAGGATCAGGGGCACAAGGAGGAGAGTCAGTGGCAACAGGGACTCCTGAAAATTAAGGTATAGTAACTAAAGGAACGTGGTACTATATTTACAGCAAAAGAGGCAAAAATCATAACTTAAAAAAATGTTAGACACAGATGGATGGAAATATAAACCTAACTCTCTTAATTTTAAATGTGAATTGATTGAATGATCCAATAAAATAAAAAAGAGTGACATATTGGATAAGAAAACAAAACTACCATCTGTTGCTTATATTAAACACATTTCAAAAACAAAGATATACACAACATAAAACTGGGGGGAAAGGGAAAAAATGTATTATGTGTCGAGTGAATCCAAAAGAGCTGGCATTGTAATCATGCTATCTGACAAAGCAAAAACAAACATTTGAAAAATAAAAAGAATAAACAAGAAACTAAACTCTGCTGAAAGGAACCATAGACAAAAAAATCCAGTATCAGTTTTAAACTTATACACTCTAAATGCCTTAGCTTACAAATTCACAAAGGAAATATCATCTGAGCTACAAGAAGACATAGACAGTAACACAACAGTGACAGGAGACTTCAATATCCCTCTCTCAGTTTTGGATAAGTCTAACAGAAAGATATACAAAAGAGAAAAATAGAACTGAATAAATTTATGGAGAAATTTGAGTTAAAAGACTTATGGTATCTTCTAAATGAAATAATAAAAGAATATACATCTTTCACAGCACCACATGGATTTTTTAAAAGTAATCATGTACTTTAAGTAAGCCATATACCAGGGCATAGAGATTTTGCAAACAAATATAAAAATATTTTTTAAAAAGAAGGAAGAATCCCAAGAAAGAGAATTCTTATTCCAAATAACAATAAAATTCATAAAATATCTGGGGGGTCAACCTACCAAAATACACAAAAGACTTGGATAGGTTCAATTACATAGTGCTCCTTAATGAAATAAAGAAAAACTTAAATAGATGTAGGAATATTTTCAATGCTCAAGATGCCAAAATAATAAAAATTACAATACTACCAAAATTGGTTTACGCTTTTAATGCTTTACCAATCAAATCATTAAAGGGATATTGTATAGAACTGGATAAAATAATAACAGTTTTGATTTGGAAAAACAAAAGATACAGAATATCAAGGAAAATGATGAAAATAAATAGGGATGAAGAAAGAATAGCACTTCTAGACCTCAAACCAGCAGTAGTCAAAAATCATCTGATATTGTTTATAAAATAGAAAGGTACAGACTAGAAAAAGAATCAGAAACTAGACTAGAAAAAGGAGAGTCAGAAAGGAACTCAATAAACCAGCATTTGATAAAATGGAAAATATGTTACCTAGGAAAACATTGCTTATTTTATTAAAACTGCTGGGAATACTGGAAAGTAGTCTGGCAGAAATTAGGCTTAGACCAAGATTTTACCTTTTAAATACATTTTACATAATATGATCTAAAAGGATACATGATCTTAATGTTAAAGATTATTTAAACAAATAAGAAAATAAACAAATATTATACTTCTCATAGCTTTGGGCAGGAGATGTATTCTTAACCAAAGTGGAGAGATGCAATCACAAAAGATAAAATATATAAATTTGATTACATGAAACCAAAAAACTTCTGCAAAGACAAAATTAACATACCTAGGATAAGAAGGGAAGTGGTCAAATAGGAAAAAAATCTTTGTATCATATTTCTCTAAGGGTTTGGCATCTAAGACATGCAAATATGTGTGTATGTATAACTATTCCCCAATAGATAAGTGATCAAAGGATATGAATAAATAGTTCTCAAATAAATTGCAAAGTATTCATAGCCATGAGAAAGAATGCTTCAAATCACAAATAGTAAGAGAAATGCAAATTAAAATAATCTTGAGGTTTCACCTCACAGCCTGCAAAATGGCAAAAAAGACCAAAAAATAGCAAGTATGTTGGAATGATAGGTACAGTAACACAATGCTGTTAGAACTGTGAAGTGATACAACCATTTTGGAAAGCAATTCAGAATTACACAAATAAAGTAACTAAGATGTCCATAGTTTTTAGACCAAAGACTCCATTACTGAGTTTGTACCCAAGGAAGCCATCAATAAGAAGAAATCTCCCTCCAAAATATTTATAGCAGCATTTGTTGTGATTGCTAAAAATTATAAACAAAGTAGATACCCATCATTTGGGGATTGGATAAACAAATTGTGGTACATTAATATGATGAAATATTATGATGCTATAAGAAATTATGTATGTAATGAATACAGAAGAGAATGAAAAGGTCATTTATGAACTGATGCAGAGTGAAGTAAGCAGAGCCAAGAAATTAATATATACAATAACTAGAAGATATTACATAAAAAACTACAAGATAATATATAACTACAAAAATGAAAATGGAAAGAACCACACACCCCAAAAAATCAAAAGTAAAAGTAACAAAATTATAAAGATCAAGTAGGACTCAATTGAAGAGATATGAGAAAGCAGTCCCAATCACACTACACATATTTTTGGACTTTTTCAAGGTATTGATCAATCATGCTGATTTTTCCCCCTCTCTAAAAATACTATTTGTTATATGGGATGGCTTTCAGGAAGTAGGGGAGAAAGGGAAGATACACTTGAGATAACTATGATGATCTAAGCAACAGAAAATAGCAGTAAGATTTTATTTAAAAAAAAAAGAAATTGTGGGCAGCTAGGTGGCGCAGTGGATAGAGCACTGGCCCTGGATTCAGGAGGACCTGAGTACAAATCTGACCTCAGACACTTAACACTTACTAGCTGTGTGACCCTGGGCAAGTCACTTAACCCCAATTGCCTCACCACAAAAAAAAAAAAAAGAAAGAAAGAAAGAAATTGCATGGATACCCCTGGAGCATATAAGTCATCCATCTGTTACTCATAGTCCTTATTCTATCACTGGTCCACCTTTTTTTCTAGTCATATATCTCTTTCATGACATCTTTTAACCCACTTCTTCTGTAAAGTTCCTCACAAGTGGTGTTTTGTAGCCTATTGTCAAATACTACGTGCCTCTCCATTATTTTCTGGGTGACCTTGAATTTTACTCATTCAGGGACTGTGATTCATGGCCATGCAGCATCACCAGAAAAATATTGTTATTAAAAGGATGGGTCTTTATTCCTGGAAGAAGCTTGAAGTCACTAAAAGCTCTTCATTTTCCAAAGGCAATACAGCCAATCTCCTTCTTTCTCCTCTTATTCTATTCTTGGCCCCACTCATTATTCATCTGCAGTATCTATTTCAAGGTGTGTGAGCTGATGAGTCAAATCAAAGAAATAATGAAATCACTTGATTATTATTCCACATATCACCTCAGTAAATCAAGAAGGTATCAGAAAATGAACTTGGGGGTGCATTTGTTCCTTTACCATATTCGGGTCATAAGATTTAGAGATAGAAGGCAACTTAAATAATCAGCTAGTTGGATCAAATGGATAGAAGAGTGGATTTGGAATCAGGAAGGAATTCTACCTATGATACTTACTAGGTAACCCTAGACAAGTCATTCAATCACTTTAAACTCAGTTTCCTCATCTGAAAGAGTAAGTATTCATAGTAGCACCTACCTCACAAAGTAGTTGTAATAATTGTTAAGTGCTTAACATAGTGCCCAGCACATAACAAATGCTCTAAATATTATTATTATTATAAAAAGATAATAATAACTAGCATTTATATAGCACCTTACAAATATTATCTCATTTGATCCTCACAACAACCCTAGGAGGTAAATTATTATTATCCCTATTTAACAGTTGAAGAAAATGAGGCCAACAGAGGTTAAATGGCTTTCCCAGGGTCATATAGCTAATAAGTATCCAAGACTGGTTTTGAACTCAAGTCATTCTGACTATATAAGTCCAGTGTGCTACCTACCCTGCCACCTTGATATAAGGTATATAAAGCACTTTCCAGACCTTGATAGCATGACATAAATGTGAGGTGCAATACTACCTAGCCAAACTGTTTTATGAAATTGAAGACCAGGGAAATTCACTGAGTGACAACTTCAGACCTTTTCTAAACACTTTAGGTCAGCATCTCTAAAGGTCTTAGTCATATTCAAATAATCAATAAGATATGTGCTAATCACAATTACTAAGGTTACTTCTAAGAAAACAAGAAGCTAAATGCTCCAAAGTAAATATTCACATCTTACGTGATTACTGTTTTATTGTATGCCAGTGGGATTTCTGACAACTTTGGTCAGAACATATTAAAGACATGCTGACTTTGGAAAGTTTGATTCGTTCCAATGTTGTCAAAACACTATATTTGCTTCTATCGCAGTCATTAACTTTTAAGTTTTAACCAGAGAGTTCTGTGATTGTGAGCATAGAGTTGGTTTTGGTCATGCTTTCAGTTGGTAATGACCACCTCCAAGGAGGATTACTGACCAGCCTTGAACTGGGAAATCTGAGCTTCCTCTCACAGTTAAATGGGGGCAATATTAGCAACTCCTGGTTCCTTTGACCTGTAAAGGGAGGAGGAGATATAGTACAATGGAAAGAAAACTTGACTTGGAGTCAGAGAATCTGCATTCGAGACCCCAGATCTGCCATTTACTTCCTGCGTAGGCTTGAACATATTACTTAATTCTCTAGACCTCTTTTCTAAAATATAAACTGATAATGTTGGACCAGACGACTATGGCATAACAGATAGATTATTGGACTTGGAGCCTAGAAGGCCTGGATTCAACTCTGTCACTCAGTCACACAACTAACTAAAAGGGATAGAGAATACAAGATATTGTTCCTGTTGACTTTTTAAAAAAGTATTTGATTTGGTAGAGCAAAATGAGACTCAGCTCTCATCGAACATGGAGTCACAGATGCATATATTGAAATTATATCATTTTCCTTAAAAGTTGCATCAACAAAGATAATTGTGTTTGACAACCCCTGTATAATATCACAAGGTATAAGCTTGTCAAAAGTGTTTACCACCATCATGGAAGATGTCCAGTATTGACTCCAAATATGAAAGAGATCTTTACTAAGTATGGTGAAGTCTACTAGACATTCCACAAAAAAGAGTAGATGATATTATGCTAATTATATCCAATACTGAATTTGTAGAGTCTTCTAAATGAGATTCATATAAGAACTCAAGAGAGTTTGGTCTAACTATTCACAATGGAAAATATAAGTAGAAGAAGGCCAGTTTTCCAGATTATATCATATAGTTGAATTGAGATTCTATAGATCTGGTCAATAAGTAAATAAAGATACTTTAGACAGATTCTTCCAAGGAACAATAACTAGGTTCACAATTGGATAGGAAGAGCAAATAGACTACATTGCTTTGGGAAGCTGAACAGTACTTTTAATAACTGGACCCCAAGTTTCACTCTGAAGTAAAATTCAATGCTTTGAACACCAATATTCTTCAGGTGATGTTACATATCTGTGAAGCACAGAATACACAATACACAAATAATTAAATTTGCAGGTCAACCAAAGGTCAAGGAAGAAATGAATAGTAGGTATGAGTAGGTCTTGACATATTAACAACAAGGAACTATGAAGTACAAGTATGCTAAAAGATATGATCAAAGAAATATCAAACCAGAAAAGGAGACAGATTAGCCATGTGGAAAGCAACGTATGACTTATAGACAGCCTGTGTGCTCCATTGGTATCCAGGCCATCTCAAGAGATGTAAAGGAATAAGACAGTAAGTGGATCCCCTGTTGAGAACAGGAGGACATGGACAAGAGATAAAAGGCCTGGGTAGGTTGTGATTGGTACCAATGGACAGAGTATATACATTGATAAGATCATCGATTCATCAATTCATGGAAGCATTTAATTATCATCATTAACTAAAGAGGCAGCCTTACCAGGCTAACAAGACAAACCTAAGACTCAAATTCATAAGATCTTTCCCACAACTGCTGATTCAATAGCAATAATGGACAATATTAGCACGGGATATCAGTAACTTTCACTTCTTAACTGTGTGACCTGGACAATTCATTTAATCTCTCTGAATCTCTATTTGTTTGTAGAATAGGGAATAATAATGCCTATTCTATCTCAGAGAGTTGTTAGAATCAAATGAGATTCTTTTTGTGAGAGTTTTGTTAAAGTGTTAAACAAATAAGAGGTGGTATTATTATTTTGTCCCCCGTGGGGCAATGAGGGTTAAGTGACTTGCCCAGGGTCACACAGCTAATAAGTGTCAAGTGTCTGAGGCTGGATTTGAACTCAGGTCCTCCTGAATCTAGGGCTTTATCCACTGCATCACCTAGCTGTCCCTATGAGATGGTATTATTAATAATAATAATTAATATTTACTGACTATTCACATGTCATTTCTGAGAGACAGAGAGAGAATAAGAACACAGGAGCCTTGGACAACTTTCTGTTATCTTTAACTTAATATTAATTATTGCAGTAAATCTTTCTGTAAGGTGAATAACCAGCTCTTATTTTTTCTCATGAATTAGGGTTTTCTTTTATTAAAATTTCTTAAAGTGAAGCACATATATATTTGTCTAGTAAGTTATAGAAGTAATTCATGTTTAAATATGACCTAGATTAGAAGGATTCTAGGGCTTATTGAAGCTCTGAGATTTTAAGACTCCATGATTCAGAAACATAGTGAAATAATTATTTCTTAGTACCAGATCTCGTTGGTAAGGCAAATAGTCCATGGATTTAGCGAAAAGTTTAATCGCTTTGGATTAACTAGCAACAGGGAGAAGAATATATTTGAAAATAATTCAAATAAAGAGTTTAAAAGTACTAATAATCAATGAAACCCCAGTTTGTGCCTGTTTTCTTGTGGGTTGTTATGGGTGGGTGGAAATAGCAAAAGGGAGAATGTCAATACATAGACTAGTATGAATTTTAACATTTATTTATTATTATTATTATTACACAAAAAGTAAAACTAGTGTGTCAGGCTTTTTATTATGTGGCAAGATTATTCATGGGTGAACAGAATAAATCTGTGTTTCTGCTTTACTGAATGACTCAGAATTCTTTTTCCAAATACTTTAGTCTTAGAAAAGCCTCAAATGTCTCCCCTCCCATCCCCTTAAGTCCATATTAATTTACAAGGAAATTTAATCCATATGTCTTTGTCTAATTTTCATACAAGCCAAAATGTTTTCTGGGGGAGGATTTATTTTTATTTGAGAAAAGTTTTGTCTGTCTGTCTGTTTGTTTGTTTTTAACCAGGTCAGCTGTAAAGAGGATTTTACCAGGAAAGGGACAGGAATATATAAATAGGGAAAGGACCATAATGAGAGAAGGAAACAAGAAAGGTCATAGAATCATAGACTCTAGAACTGGAACAGATTTCAGACATCTTCTACTCCAGGGCTTCTTAAACTTTTTCCACCGGTTACCCCTTTCTGCCCCCCAAATTTTTACCCGACTTTGGGTATATAGGTATATAAAATAGGTATACATAATCTTTTACTGTTGCCAAAATTTTTGTGACACCCACATTCAGTTTTTCAACCCACAGTTTAAGAAGGTAGGATCTAGTCCAATGATGTGGTATAGTGGAAGGAGCCCTGGATTTGAGGTGAGAGGTCATAGTTCAGATATGGCTTAATCCCACTTATTGTCAGTATGACAATATCTCTGGGATCTCAGTTTCCTCATCTGTATATGAGAAAGTTGAACTAAATGGCTTCTCTGGTTGCTTCCTGCTTGTCCTCAGACACTACTATATGAACTTGGGCAAGTCATTAACCATTTTCTGCCTCATTTTCCTCATCTATAAAATAGGGATAATTCCAGCATCTACCTCCCAGGGTTGCTATAAGATAAAGTAAGATAATATTTGTAGGGTGCTTTGTAAATCTAAAACTCTATATAAATGATGGTTATCATTATCATGATTATTATTTCATAATTCCCATCATTTTAGGGATGGAAAAATTGAAGCCCAGAGATGTAGAATAACATATGTGAGGTCACAGAGAAGTTAAATAGAAAAGCTGGACCTTTACAAAAATTCACTATGTACCAAGGCATTTAAAAAACCTAATAAACAAATATAGAAAACACATTGGTTACTGACCAAAATGTAACAAGAATTATAATCAATAAGGGGATTTTGAACTAAGGATTCCTATTTAAATGCAAATAAATAACATAATCCTAATGAATAAGAAGTTCAAAGAGCAAATCCGGGAAACAATAAGTAATTTTATCAAAGAAAATAAAATGGAAATAATATACCAAATTTGGGGGGTACAAACAAAGCAATCATCAGGAGAAAAATTCCTATTTCTGAATACTTTCATCAACAAAATTTAAAAATAAGAGATCAATTAATTCAGGAAAGCAACTAAAAAGTAGAAAATAAATAAAAAACCAGATAAACACAGAAAATAAATTCTGAAAATAAAGATTATAATTAAAAACAAAAAACTACCAAGTTAATAAATAAAGTTAGAATCTGCTTTATTGAAAAAATTAATAAACTATTAGCTAATTTAGTCAAAGAAAGGAGAGGAAAACTAAATGAATAAAATAAAAAATGAAAAGAAGAATTTACAACAGATGAAGAAAAATAAAGAAAATTGTGAGAAACTATTTTACTTATTTACATGCCAACAGAACTTGACATTTAAATGAATGATTTAAATATTTTCAAAAATATAAAATGGATTAAAAGAAAAAGAAATTTAAACAATTCAGTCACAGAAATAGAAAAAAAAACATAAACAAACTCCCAAAAGGAAAAAAGGGGGAGAGGGGACCAGATAGATTTACAATTCAATTGAATAATTAACTGCAATAATATGTAAATGATTTGCAAAAATAGAGAATTTTACCAAACTGTTTCTTTGAGACAAATATGGTCCTAATAGACACACTAGGGAGAGATAAAACAGAAAAAACTATAAATAAGTATCTTTAGTTAATATTAATGAAAATTAAAAGCAAAGAGGCTACAACAATATATTTTAAAATTATTCACTGTATATGGGTTGCATTTATGCCAGGAATTAAGAACTGATTCAGTAGTAAGGAAACTATAAACAAAATAGAGCATATTATTAACATAATAAAAATCATGTGATTATGTCAATACATGCAAAAAATAATTTGACAAAATACAATTCATTTATTTTAATACTAGAAATTATAGAACTAAACAGATCTTTCCTTAATAGGGTAAATAGTATCTACCTAAAACCCAGAGCTATCATGATCTGTAATGGAGAAATATTAAAGGCCTTTCCAATAAGATCAGAGGTAAAACAAGAATCCATTGTCATCATTATAATCTGATATTATGCTAGAAATGCTATGTAAAGCAGAAAAATAAATTAAGAGAAAAATGAATAGGAAACAAAATTATCACTATTTGCAAATGCTGCTGTTCTACTTAAAGAATCTTAGTGATTCAACTAAAAATCATTTTAAACCATAACCTCAGTTAAATAATAAGGTATCAAGTAAGTACACAAATTATCCACCTTTATGTGTATTACTAAAAATTCCTGCAGGTACGGACCAAAGATAACCACAAAATATATTAAATATCTAGAAGTAAGCCAACAAAGGCACACTTAGAAATAAGATGACTACAAGTATAAAACTTTTTTTTTCCTGAAATAAAGGAATAAGAGTTATTTAAATTGTTTATGGCTAGACCATACCAATATAATAACAGTGATGGTAGTAACCAAATTAATGCATAGATTTGGTTCTATTCTGATTTAACTAACAACAAGTTTCATTATAAAAAAATAAAGAAAATAATAAATTTCATCTAAAGGAACAAAATATCAAGAGTCTTGAGGGAAATTATGAAAAAAAAGTAGCAATGAAGAAAATAGCATTAGGAAATCACAAACTGGAGTACTAAGCAGTAATAATGAAAACTATTTGATACTGGATTAAAGCTAGAAAGTCTGGCATTGGCAAGTGAGACCAATGGAGAGATGGCTGCTACTAATTACAAGTTTCTAAATGGTAACCCTATGAGTGACTATACTCCTAGCATTAGCTCACAAGCCCCCTTAATAGTCAGGCAGTGGGGGCAGCTAGGTGGCGTAGTGGATAGAGCACTGGCCCTGGATTCAGGAGTCCCTGAGTTCAAATCCAACCTCAGACACTTGACACTTACTAGCTGTGTGACCCTGGGCAAGTCACTTAACCTCCATTGCCCTGCAAAAAAAACAAAAAAACAAAACCAAAAAAAAAAAAATAGTCAGGCAGTAACCTAACAGGATCATTATTTAGAAAGCAATATCCCCCAATACCCAGGGCACACTTCCGGCAAATACAAGTCAGAGGGGTAAGAAGGAGTAGAAATTTAAAATGCTATGTAGGGGCAGCTAGGTGGCGCAGTGGATAGAGCACCTCTCCTGAATTCAAGAGGACCCGAGTTCAAATCCGACCTCAGACACCTAACACTTACTAGCTGTGTGACCCTGGGCAAGTCACTTAACCCCAATTGCCTCACCAAAAAAAATGCTATGTAAAGGAAGCATACATGTAATAATACATGGTAAAGGCAATTCAATATTAGAGAAGTGCAGGGCCTCAATGCCCTTTCTTTCTCTAGAGAGTCCTGGAGTTTGCTGTGGGTCATGGTGTTTGTGATGGATGAGTTGTTCTGCTACTCAATTTGGACTGGCTCTTCAAAGGGTGTGGTGTATTGACTGGATGGATCAAGCTGGTTGGTTATTTAACAACTATCTTGGCTTTTCACCAGGTTCAGCTCCTTTTGAGTGGGACAAGTTGTTTCATTACTGGGCTTGGTTGCTTCCAGGAT
This sequence comes from Dromiciops gliroides, assembly GCF_019393635.1. NCBI lineage: Eukaryota > Metazoa > Chordata > Mammalia > Microbiotheria > Microbiotheriidae > Dromiciops > Dromiciops gliroides. The sequence continues at coordinate 652,164,909 of NC_057861.1, forward strand.
GTGGTGGGTGGTAACTCAGCTGCTGGATGGATACTGGATTGGTCCAGACAATCTACTTTGTCACCTTTAGTCAGTGGCTTGGCTGAATGGCATTGTACTCTCTTCAGTAGCTCTTACAACTACAGCAACTGGTTTTCATTGTCTATATGCCTTACTCTGTGATTAGCAGAACTCTCTTGAGAAATGGCCCTATTGATGGACATTCCTTTGATTTCCAATTCTTTGCCACCACAAAGAGAGCTGCTATAAATATTTGTGTACATGTGGGTCCTTTCCCCTTTTCCATGGTCTCTTTGGGATACAGACCCAGCAGTGGTACAAATGGGTCAAAGGGTATGAGCAGTCCCATAGCCCTTTGGGCTATATCGGGAACTAAATCAAATTTATAAGAATCCAAGTCATTCCCCAATTGAGAAATGGTCAAAAGATATGAACAGGCAGTTTTCTGATGAAGAAATCAAATTCCCATATGAAAAAATGCTCTAAATCACTATTGATCAGAGAAATATAAATCAAAACAACTTTGAGGTACCACCTCACACCTATCAGATTGGCTAATATGACAAAAAAGGAAAATAACAAATGTTGGAGAAGCTGTGGAAAAATTAGAACACTAATGCATTGTTGGTAGAGCTGTGAAGTGATCCAACTATTCTGGAGAGCAATTTGGCTCTTCTCAGCAGTGCAACAATCCAAAACGGTTTCAAAGAACTCATGATAGAAAATATTCTCAACATCCAGAAAAAAGAACTGTGGATTATGAATGCAGATTGAATCATACTATTTCTACTTTTGGACTGTTTTTTTTGTTTGTTTGAGGTTTTTCCTTTGTGCTCTGATTCTTCTTTCACAACATGACTAATGTAGAAATATGTTTGATGTGACTGTACATATACAACCTATATCAGACTGCTTTCCATCTTAGGGAGGAGGAAGGGAAGGGAGTGGGGGAGAAAAGAAAAATTTGGAACAAAAAATCCAGTGTAGGCAAATGTTGAAAACTATCCTTATATGTAATATGTAACTGGAAAATAATAAAATAAAATTAAAAAAAAACAAGAGAGGTCTTCTATGACGGGGGCAGAAGTGTTGTGAATTATTGGGACATGACAGAGATGAAAAAAAGAGAGATAGAGAAAATCAGAGAGAGGCAGAGAGACAGACAGAGATAAAAGACCACTAACAAAATATTAAAAATACAAATTAAAACAACAAATAATTTTAAGGGGACACAAAAAGGACAATTATATGAATACCTTGCTAAATTGAATATATATATATATTTTTAATTACAAAATAGAAATGGAGGTTTCATACATAATTCTCTTTTTTCTGTCCTTTGTACTTCAAACTTTGGATTTGTTGATAATCATTTAAGTTCATAATAAAAAAGAAAAAATACATATTTTTTAAAAAGCAGCAAAGTCAAGACAAAAAAAAGTAACATTTCAAAACTAGGCCAAAAATGGAACATCTATTACTTAGCTAGATGTCAGATACAGTTAAAGGCACAACAAAATTTCTAAACTCTTTAACATTCCTTATTTACAGCTGAGTCACAGCAAGTAAATTTGTCTTGAGCATAAGAAAATATGTTTTAATCAAAAGAAAGATTAGAGTAGAATCCTCACATGTTTTAAGCTAAGAGGTTTTTTTAAAATGTTTCATGCTCTTAATCACATATGTTCTGATGCTATTTCTGTTTTCTTTCTTAAGGATGAGCCAGCTGCATTAGAACTGCACAGCAGCTGTAAAATCCTATCCAGCTACATTTAGATCCAGAGAGTAAGTCATTGAGTATTGGAATAGATTACTGCATGAAAGTAGAGGAATGCCTTCTCAGGCCAGGGAAAGAAGGAAGCAAACCTTGGAGTCAGATAGCCCTTGGTTCAAGCCAGACCTCTAACATATAACAGCTGTATGATCATGAGCAAGTCACTTACTTTCCCAGGGCTCCAGGCAACTCTCTTCAACCATAAGTAAACAGATGAGAAGCAATCTGCATCACTGGGGGAAACTTCCATACTGGGAGTTTCCCACAGGAATGAATTCAGGAGTCTAACAAAAAACAAGCAAACACACACCAGTTGAAGAGAATATTTTATAATTAATCATTCGTTGCATTGTCGATTACGTTACTTGGCCAAATAACCATGTTTTGGAATCACAGTACCCTTGGATTCATCGAGAGCTAGTCCTAAATCTGACACATGTGCAGGCTGTGTGACTCTAGTCAAGTCATTTAACTTCTCTGTACCTTCAGGTAAATTACTAGGTAAAAAGTGCTTATTAGGGGTAGCTAAGTGATACAATGGATAGAGCACTGGCCCTGGATTCAGGAGGACCTGAGTTCAAATCCGGCCTCAGACACTTGACACTTACTAGCTGTGTGACCCTGGGCAAGTCACTTAACCCTTATTGCCTCGCCAAAAAAAGAAAAAAGGAATCAGTACATCCCACAATGGTTTCCCTTATCCGTCCAACAAGAATCTGCAGACTAATCCACAAAGTTATATAGAGAGGCAATGTGGCACAATAGGAAAAATCTCCCCTCTAGGATCAGAAGACCTGAGTTCAAATCTTCCCTATGTGATCATGTTAGTAAGTGATTTAATTTCCCAGGGCCTCTGAAGTGAGAGAGTTTGACTATATGGATTCTAAGATTCCTTCCAGCTCTTATTCCCTCCCCTCCCCTAGTTGTTAGCACTCTCTTCAAAATCATTTCATATTTATCTTGTATTTACTTATCCATGTTTATATTGTTTCCTAGCAAGAAAATGTAAGCTTCTTGAGGGTAATGACTAGTTCATTATTTTTCTGTGTATCTCCTATGCCTGGCAAGTGCCTGGCACATAGTAGGCATTTAATAAATGCTTGTTGGATTGTATTGAATTGAGTTACTAAATTGAATTGAATCTCTCACAGCTTTAGTTTCCTAATCTGTAAAATGGGAATAAGAATATGTGTACTATAGGACTGTGATGAAAAAAGCACTTCAAAAACCTTTAAGTGCCACCTAAATGTGAAGTATTATTATTATTCATAATGGATCTGTGATGCTGAGCTGTCAATAATTATAATTCACATCTCTATAGTGCTTTAAAGCTAACAAAGCACTTTCCTCACAACAAAGTAGATAGAGTAAGCATTTTATTTCCATTTTACAGAAGAGGAAATTGAGGACAGAGAAGTGTAAAGACTTGCCTCAGCAAGTCTCATGCTTATCCCTTCTTTCTCCTCTCCTCTCCTCTCCTCTGCTCTACTCTGTTCTCCTCTCCTCTGCTCTCCTCTCCTCTCTTCTGCTCTCCTCTCCTCTCTTCTCCTCTTTTCTTCTCTACTTTCCTCTCCTCTCTTCTCCTCTCCTCTTCCCCCTGCCTCAGCAGAGGCAGGATTTGAATCCAAATCTTATAACTCCAAGTCTAATACTATTTCCATTATATTATGCTGTCCTCTCTTCCATAAAACTCCATAGAAAGAGACATGGGATCCCTAAGGTCACAGAAGCACGGACAGAGATTGAGGAGCAAGGAAAGATTCTTGTGGGATTCCTGGATGGTTACTAAGAAGGGCAACTCTAGTAGGAAGAGAACTGATTCATTTAGAAAACAAGTGGCTAAGGCCAGGCATGGAGGCACACCCCAGCAATCCTTACTACTGGGGAAGCCAAGGCTAGTGGATTACTGGAGTTTAGGAGTTCTGAGCTGCAGTGAGGCTAAACCAATCAGATGTCTGCACTAAGTCTGGCACCAGTATGGTGAGTCCCCTCCTGGCTGCCTAAGGAGGGGTGAACTGGCCCAAATTAGAATGGAACAGGACAAAGCTCTTCTGATGATCAGTAGTGGGATCTGGTCATGAGTGGCCACCTGGGTGAGATAGGAGGACCTGTCTCAAAAACAAAGAGAATGGGAAGGAGGATTGAAAAGAGAAGGAAAGAAGAGAGGAGGAAAAAAAGGGGAGGGGAGGGAAAGAAAGGAGAGGAGAGGAAGGGAAGGGAGAGGAGGGAAAGAAAGGGGAGGGGAGGGGGGAAAAAAGAGATGAGCATAAAACAATGCAAAGAAAGGAGAGGTCTCTTTCCTAGATGGTGCCAAGCTTTTCTCAACACTCACCGAAGGCCGAAGGGAAAATGAACTTTAAACTGCTGCATAAAGAATCCAGTTTAAGTAAAAGAAAGAATCCCCTGAGAGTGGAAGTTGGTGGGCATGGGAATGTGGGAAGCTTCCTTCTTGAGGAGGAGGAGAAAGAAGAAACCTATTTTCACCAATCTAATTTAAATGTAGCCTGAGGCTTGGAGAGTAGGGAGAGTCTGTGATGTTTCCAAGTGCCTAACCACTAAGAGCATCTTATAAAGCACACTGCAGGGTTGAGCTCCCACCATCTTTCATGTGCATCATGGAAAAAAGACAGGAAGTTCACTAATTCTACAGATCAAAGTTAAGCAATCTAAGAATTCCACAGCATTGCCAAGAAACTTCTGAGCTTATTAATGAATGTTAAGGATGAATGAACAAGCTACAGGAGGAGGGGAAAAGTAAAATAAGCTGGTCAAAAGCTCAACCACTTTTCAAAAAAGTTCTCTTCTCTCCTCTCTCCAATCACACCTTCTTTTACCCTTCTTTCTTCTGTTGCAACCTCATCTTAAGAATCATGGTGTCATGATGTGTGATGGTTTGTTGTTTTCACCTCCACATCTTTGACCTCCATCTCCTACTCTTTATTCCTACTGACACCACCCTGGCAGAGTTCCTTATTGACATGTGCCTAGATTTTCTCTCTCTCTTTCCCTCTCTCTCTCTCTCTCTCTCTCTCTCTCTCTCTCTCTCTCTCTCTCTCTCTCTCTCTCATCTGTCTCTATATTTCTCTCTCCCTCTCTCCCTTTCTCTCTCTATCTGTCTCTCTCCTTATCTCTCTGTTTGTCTCTCTTGTATCTGTTGCTCTCTCTATCTCTCTCTTTTTGTAAGCTTCTTGAGGGTAGGGACTGTCTTGCTAGCTTATATTTATATACCAATGGCTTAGCACAGTGACTGGTACATAGTAAGTCCTATAAAAATGTTTATTCTCCATTTTCTCCCTCCCTTTCTTCTCTCCTTGCCCCATTTTCATCTCTGTCTACTTCTCTCTCCTTGCTGTCTCTCCCCTATCCTGTCCCTCTTTCATTTGCTGCCAGACTAATCTTCTTCACATATTGGACTGGCAATGCCACTCCTCCACTCAAAATCCTTCAAAAGATTACTTGTTATATATGTCATGGGGCCAATTCTGCTCAGGCATGATTTGGGCTGGATGACATATTAGATATCAACTAATATAGAAGAGATGCAGAGTCATTTTAGGGACTGGGTCAAACAGAGTTGGTATCAGAAAAGATCTTGTGTAGAAAGTGGAGCTAGAGGTGCTAAGAAAGAGAAATTAGGAAGGAGAATATAGCAGGCATGGGAGACTGATGGCACAAGGAATGGAGCTAGAGGTGCTAAGAAAGAGAAATTAGGAAGGAGAGTATAGCAGGCATGGGAGACTGATGGCACAAGGAATGGAGCTGAGAGGTGCATTGTGATATAGAGGAAATATGGCAAACAGACCGAGATGCCTGAAGTATGGACTGCGGGGAATTTGAAAGCATTCTGGAAAGATCTAAAGAAGACAGACTTCGAATGACTTTAAAAATGACAAACAAATGAGCTTGCAATTTATCAAAAAGGTAAATGGAACCACTTCTTTAACATTCGATTGATATGGTCAAACCTGTGTTTTAGGATAATCAGCTTGGCAGTCATGCAGAAGGTGGATTCTCAAAGCAGAAAGAGAGGAGGCAAGGAGACCAAGGAAATCTGTAGCTGCCTTTCTATATGTTTGTCTTTTTCTTTCTGTCTCTCCAATATTCCTCTTATTTTCCTATTCTTTTTGCCATTTTAAAATGAATGTGTAAGAGAAAGGGAGGAAGGGCGAGGGAAATACAGACAGGATTTATCAAGAATCTATGTCTAGGAAGGCTCATGGGGGAGGCTTGGGCCCCAGCAAGGTAAGGTAAAAGATTACCCAAACTGGGTTGGGTGTTGGGGAAAAGGAATGAGGGTTGCACACCCAGAGATGGAAGCCCTGGTTAGGGGCTAGGTCCTCACAACAACCCTGGTAGGTAGACACTATTATTATCCTTATGAGGAAACTGAGGGAGATAAAAGTTAACTATGGAAGTTAACGATGTTAAAACATAGCTACTAAGTATCTGAGACAGAATTTGAACCCAGATCTATCTGATTCTAAGTCCAGTGTCTAGTCAGTGTCCATGGCTTCCAACTTCTTAGTGGAGGAAAAGTTGAAGTAATCTGTTGAGTATGTGTTGGTTTTAGTAGCGGAGGGATTTGGAGCTGTACTTGCGTAGAATGTGATAGAAATCCAGTAAGATATCTTTTAAATTTCCATACAGCTAGTAAGGGCCCAGTTATGGTCTGACAGAATAAATTTGTAGTAGAATCATTCAGCACAATTTCATTATTTCCCCCAGAAGCTTGAGATAGGTGCAAAGGAAATATGGTAAAGGTTGCCTAGGATTTAAGGTGGTGGAAAGGGCATTATTGATACCATGTTGGACAATCACGGCATCTTTTTACTTCTTGCTATGTGCAAACTTAGTATGGTTCTGAGCCATGCCCTGGAAATTTATGCTAATGCATTATAGTTATATGAAAAGAAATGACACTGTGTGCTGGGATATCATGGGTATTTATTCTTTCCCAGCTTTGGGAATAGTTGTGCCCCTGAAACCATCAGATCTGTTTCTTTCCCAGCCCCCACAGCCATTAATGAGGGGAGAAATCATTATGGATATGGGGCCTACCTCCTTCACCATCACCAGCAGCAACCTGACCAGCCACCACCAACAGGCAGATGGGCACAAGAACCTTGGCAATGGCAGCACCCCTGGATTACTGATCCTACTTCCAGACCAGCTTTCACAGGAAAACCAAGGAAACAACTGTTTTGGAAAAGGGGTCAGCATCTCCACCAGCTACCAATCAACTGCAAACCACATAGGAAGCAAGCCAGCCTAAATGAAGTGTTAAGGCACCCTGAGGGAGAGACAAGAGGCAGCATCAGCCAGGCAAGTTAAACCCCCACTACCACATTGAATACCATCTCCCCTTGGTCCCTGATAGAGACATTCAGGACCATGAACTCAAGAGCCTTGGGAACAGCCATCTTCCAGGCTCAAAGCCATCATCCTAGAAAGGAATCCCTGTGGACATGCAGCCTGGCAAGTGCTGTAGCCACCCCTACTAAAGACCTAGAAAAATCCTTTCCACCAAAGCCCTTGGTACTATCCAATGGTTCAACATTAGGAACTAATGTTTTGTCAGTGAAAATGGCACATCATGGGACTCTTCCATCTGACTTGCACTTAAACCTTTCCATATATTTTGTCTCCCCTATTAGAATGTGATCTCTTTGAGATCAGGGACTATCTTACTTCCTCCTTTTGTATTCCCAACACACAGCACAGTGCTTTGCCCCTGGTAAATCTGGCTTCTTTCATTAATTCTTTCCAATTTTCCACCTGAGTTCATGGTAGGGTGGTGGCGTGCTACCCTAGGGAAGGAGAGAATTTTCCAACCTCCCTAAGTCTCCACAGGCAACTTTACAGATTTGTATCACAGGAAATGGGCTTTCCAAAGCATAGTTAGTTGCTGTTGAATTGTCAGAAAGTCACCAGATGTTGCTATTACAGCGAATATAAAACATTTTATCTAAATGTGTGTGTGATTAGATCTGGGGGAAATACTCTATCATTACAGTAATGGGGAGGAATTTTTTTCCCTATAAAGTTGAGTTTGTTCTACTCAAAATCTTCTTTGAATGGAATAATTTCCCATGTGTAACCAAAATATTGTTGGTGTCATTGTGCTTAGAGCTATTTTTGTTCAAATTTACCCACATGGAAATTTCACCAAAAATGTTCCCTGACAACAATTTTTGTGAGCAAGATAAAAGCACATGTTTTAAATAGAGCCACTCTTGCTTCTTCATCTCCAGCACTTTTCTTAAAGCAAACAGGCATCCCCAGCTGCAAGATGTTTAAAGACATATTTCCTTTGGAGGCTGGAATCCCTTGTACATTCTGATGTAATGATCTAATGGTTATATTTTGTAATATGGAGAAACTAAAGCCCACTTCCAGACTCCAAACAACCTAATGTTAAAGGTTTTAAAGGAAATAAAATTTTAAATGCATGATTTTTGTTTTGTTTTGTTTTTGTGGGGCAATGAGGGTTAAGTGACTTGCCCAGAGTCACACAGCTAGTAAGTGTCAAGTGTCTGAGGCCAGATTTGAACTCAGGTACTCCTGAATCCAGGGCCGGTGCTTTATCCACTGAGCCACCTAGCTTCCCCCCCATGATAATTTTTTGTGGGGCAGATAGATGGTATAGTGGATAGAACACGGGGCTTGGAATCGGGAAGACATGTTCATGAGTTCAAATCTATCCTCATACCCTTACTTTGTGATCCTGAGGAAGTTACTTAATCAAATTTGCCTCAGTTTCCTCATTTGTAAAATGATATGGAGAAAGAAATGGCAAATCACTCCAGTATCTCTGCCAAGACATCCTCAAATGGGGTCATAAACAGTCACATATGACTGAAATGACTAAGCAACAACAACAAATACTTTTACATTTACCTATCATTGTTTTCTATCCTAGTTCTACTACAGGTATAGTATTTCAGTTCAGTCTAGCAGACAACTATTAAGAATCTACTGTATGCAGGGTATTGTGCTAGATAATAAGGGAAATATAAAGTCTGGACAAAACAGTTCCTGCCCTCATGGAATTTCATCCAATAGTGGGCCAATCTTATAAAATGAAATTTAATGGGGTTTCAAAACTTGGGTTGAATCTTTTCTACAAGGGTAAATTGGAGGAGGCAGAATATGAAAACCGTATTTGGGGATTTTAGTGGACTGCAAGCTCAACATGAATCAACATTGTAATAGGGGAACCAAAAAAGCTAATACAATGTTGACCTGCATTAATAGGGGAAGAGCTTCCACAAATAAAGAAGTGATAGTAGTCCCACTATATTCTGCCTTGGTCAGACCACATCTGGGACATTATGTTGAACTCTCAACACCACATTTTAGGAAGGAAATTAATATGCTAGAGATTGTCCAAAGGAAGGCAACTAAGATGACGGTGGACCTCAAAACCATCCAAGAATTGGTTGACAGAACTAGGAATGTTTAGCCTGAAGAAGAGATTTGGAGGAACATTATAACTATGTATTTGAATTATATTTTTACATGGAAGGGAAATTAGCCTTATTCTGGTTGACTCCAGAAGGCAGAAATAGGAGCAGGAGAGAGAGGTTGCAAAAAAAAAAAATGTAGATGAAATGTCAGGAAAAACTTCCTAACAAGGGGAGCTGTCCCAGAGTGGAACTGATCATACCTCAGGAGGTAGAGAGAGTTCTCTTCCACTGGAGGTCAATAAGCAGTATCTGAATGAGTACTTTATTATGTTATAGAAGGGATTCTTTTTTTAAGGTTGGACTAGATCATTACTGAGGTCACTTTCAATAATGGAATTCTATGATTCTGATCATCCACCTTGAAGACCTCCAGCGAAGGGATACCCATTACCTCCAAAAGCAGCCTACTCCATTTTGGGGTAGCTCCAATAATTAAGAACTTTTTCTTTATATGAAACCAAAATCAGTTTGTCTACAAACTTGACCCATTACCTAATTCTGTCTTCTGGGGCAAAGCCATATATATAATTCCAATCCTTCTCCAACATGTCAGACCTTATACTTGAAGAAACTTATCACATGATGCCCCTTAAATCTACTCTTCCCCATGCAAAACTTTCCCTATCCTTTCAATCAATTCCATTTAATTCAAAAAACATGGTTTGAAGACCTCTCCTATCCCCTCCCCATCTGCATCTGATACAGTTTAGCAATGTCCTTCCTAAAATTTGACACCTAGAACTGAATAATATACTCCAGATGCAGTCTGTCCAGAACAGAGTCCAGATAAGCCTATCACCATCCATGTTCTCAGTACTACGCTTCTACTATTTACTCTTATTAAATTTCATCTTATTAGATTCAGCACATTTTTCTACCCCAGCACCCTAATCTGTTATCCAATATGTTAACCATGTCTTCCAGCTTTGTGTTGGCAGCAAAATAGTTAAGTATGACATCTGTGCTTTCATCCATGTGTAACGGGGACATGATGCATGCCCGGACCACCTCAAATAGAGGCACCCATATGGGAGAGACAAGGGATGTGGTTCATCTGGAGTCAGTGACGTGAACTCATTGAATGCTGTCTTATCAGCTCATTTACTTATGGTTTCAATCCACTTTTAGCCATTTTTGTTGTAGCTTTTCTAGGCCCTGTATTAGCTCTCTGTATTTCTCTTTCCTTACCACAGTGCCTGTCATACATTGATTGTCATCCTTTGTGCTCGAAGAGGACCAAAGTAACATCACAACCTCAGGGTCAATGTACAGTGTGTCTGACGGCAACTAATCAAACCAATATGAACTCAGAAGGCTCTACCACAAGTTGGACACAAATAGTCCAAATGAACATTTGGAGTGAAGATGTTTAAATCTGTACATCTCATGTTTCTTTTGAAGTGCTTAACAAATGCTTGTCACTCGCCTGATTCTTGTCCAGTCATTTAATTTCTTTGAGACTCTTATATGAATTTTCCTCATATGTAATTTGAGCAGCTGGGACTAGATTAGATTTCAGTTCTAAAATCTGGGATTCTTTAACAAATGGCCTTTGGAATATTCAGCTTTAGCATCTTCTTGTATAGCTTTGACAAATACTAGCTTTATGAACCTGGTCAAGTCTCTTAATTTTTCAGTGCCCTTAGTAACTCTCTAAGTTACAGATCAGTTGCCTGTCTACCTTGGTAGAGGGAATTTCCTTGCCAAGAATTTTGTACATCAGCGAAACCAGAGGTTCAATGCGAAAGAGAAAGAGGAAGGAGAGCTGAAGAGGGAAAGGAAGAGAAAGGGAGAGAGAAATAGGGAGAGGGAAGGAGAAAGAGAGAGAGACAGAGATACAGGATATAGTGCTGATTTTGGATATGATTTCAACCCATAGGATAACCAGGTAGGCAAGGTTTGATATTTTTAAGTTTCATTAGAGATTTTTAGGTTGCTCTTTATTAATGGTAGCACTGTGTTCAGCTCTTTCTTCAAACTTAATCCCATCCCAACATACATATTACAAAATCTTTAAAGATTCAAGGTAGTTGTATGATAGGTAGGCCCTACCCTTCAGTTTAATTAAATTTGGTACACATTTACTATGCACCTACTATGTGCACGGAAAGCACTGTACAAAATGTGAAGAATCTAAATATAAAAAATACTGTCCCTGTGCACAAAGTGTTTATGATCAAGCAGGAGAGGTTAAGCTACATAAACATATAATTAAATACACATTAGAATATAACTCAAAGCATGGGATTGGCTAGAGTAAAATGAATGATTTGAAAAACTTGGAATCAGTTCTAGCTAAGGAGATCAGGAAAGAGTTGTTGTTATTATTATTATTAATCATCATTGTCATCAAGAAAAGGTATTATAACAGCTGCGCAGTTATTATCTCATTTGATCCTAGGAAATATGTTATTATTATATCTTCATTTTATACTAAAGAAACTGAGGCAAACAGCAGTGAAGTGACTTGACAGAGCTTAAGTATAAATGTATGGATATGGGAGTAGGCAAAACATCATAATAGTAAACCACTATTAAACCAATTTGGCTAAATCATACACGTGTGAAAGTTATAAAATGAAATAATTTTGATTATGAATGCAGATCGAACCATACTGTTTCTACTTTGGGGCTGTTTTCTTTTCTTTCTTTTTTGAGGTTTTTCCCTTGTGCTCTGATTCTTCTTTCACAAGATGACTAATGCGGAAATATGTTCTATGTGATTGCACATATATATCCTATATCAGATTGCTTTCGATCTTGGGGTGGGGGGAAAGAAGGAAGGGTGGGAGAAAAATTTGGAACTAAAAATCCTATGAAAACAAATGTTGAAAACTATCCTTATATGTAACTGGAAATAACATACTTAAAAAATAAAATGAAATAATTTTGTATAAGTAGATTGAGAAAATATTGTAGAAATCCTTGAATGCCAAGCTAAAGAATTTATATTTTATTCAGCAGGTACTGGAGAGCCACTGAAAATTTTAGAGGGACAGAATAGACCTGTGGTTTAGGAAAAATGAACTAAGGCAAAGAATTTATAGCAGAGGGAAGAGACTAAAAGCAGGGAGATCAGTTAAAAGGGTCTTTTAACTGTCTAAAAAGCACACTTCATTAGAGACTATACTGGGATGGCAGCAGTGAACATGGAGAATATATAAAGAAGGGAACAGGTACATAAGGTATTACAAAGATAAAATCAACATATTGGTGAAAAAAATGACTGAATGAAACAAAAAAAAATCTATCATTCTAATGTTTCTTCCAAACAATGTTTCCTAATATTCAGATGTTCCACATCATATGCCCCAAATATGCTGAGAACATGCTGGATTTTCACTTTTTATATGGATTTTGCATTATGTAGATGCAGCCATGACCTCCCTGCTTTTCCCATTCTTTTCAGGGCAGTTTATTTATCTACTAATTCTAAACTAATAAACCCATAAATGAACATGTTTTCTTCATGTCTATTTTAGGACAGTCCAGGGGTTTTCACATAATCCAAAACTGTGTTCAAGGATATTTCACAATCTTTGGTCTGACTTTAGCTGATTTTGTGTGCCTGGTACATGGTGTGTATGTGGTAATCCAATCTGGACAAATGGTTCTTGGGTATCGTTTTTAAAGCCATTAGGGAAATATAAAGTATTAACAGGGTAGCTTAGGCTTGCCCCAGATTGCCCTAATGCTAAGCAGGGGGGATTTGCAGCATATAAGAATGGTGGGACCCAGATCTCCACTAGAAATTATATGAAACAAAGGGCCTCTGTGAGTTTATGGATTAACCATGGAGAATTGAATCTTGAAGTAATTTTGATTCTTTAAAAAGTTACCTAAAATTGCCACTGAATATTTTCCTTTAGTGTGAGTCCCACCAGCAGCTACACACACACACACACACACACACACACACACACACACACACACACACACACACACGTAAATTCACGTGCATGTCTTTCAAACCCTGCCATATGGTTACTCTGATGATATAGCAGGAAAAAATTCGTTGAGTTTGCCATGGGCCTGACCTATATACCAAGGAAGAAATAAGTGTTCAATTTTAAAATGTACCGAATCAGTACCTTTTGGGAGACTCATAGATTTAACCTCTCTGTGCCTCAGTTTACTCATCTATAAAATGAGAGGGTTGGACTAAATGTCTTCTGAGTTTCCTTCTAACTCTAAATCTATGACCCTATGATGCCACAATTACTCAGCAAATGTCTTTTGACATAAATCCAGAACATCAGATTGGACTCACATGCTAGTGGGGCACCCTTCAAAGGGGCAGAGAGCCAGTCTACTATGGGGACTCGAGAGGAGGTCAGAATTCTTGCCCCCCTCTCTCTCTCTGCTGAAAGAAACCAGAGCCTTATGTGATATTTTTCCCCAGAAGCTTTTCCTCTTGTGCCTCAGCCTGTGGAAAGAGTACTCAAAGGCTAAAGTCTTAAGTTTGGGTCCTGGCTCTTGATTTAGAATTAGGGGAATTTTGAATCCAGGCCTTGCCACTTGCTAGTTGGGCAATTCATTTTGCCTGTTTCTTCATCTGTAAAACTATGAAATTGAGTTAAATGAACTCTAAATCCATTATCCTACTTGTACCTCTGTGACCTAAGTTATCATTTAACCCCTTAGGCCTCAGTTTCCTGATCTTGTCTTTGTGGTATTAGATGGTCTTTAAAGTCCTGCATAGCTCCAAACCTACCATTTTATTAATCAGGCTGTCTAAACAGTGCCTTACAACAGTAAGGGATGGTAAATGAAAGTGAGAGTTCAGTCTTAAAATCCTTGGTATACTCAGAAATTGGCATTTTAGTAAACAGAACTCAATTAAACTAAAACAAAAACTTATTATGTTGCCTTTTAAAAATGCAATGATAAATAGAGTATCCTTAATATATGCAAATCTGGATAACCATATGCTTTTGGGGATGGGGGATGATAGTGCCGATGGCTTAGCAGGGACTCAAGGAAGCAGTGCCTGATAGAGAGGTAGGTGAATCTACCAACTTTTGCTAAAAAGACTCAATAGCCTAATAATTTCAATTAACCATTGAAATACCAAGGCAAAACAAGTAGGACTGTTCCCGATTCTTTTATCTTCCTCTACTCTCTCAATACCCATGACATTAATTTTAATTCTGCTTCACCGTCGCAAAAAATAAGGTAGTAGAACAGGCATAGTGTGATTTGCTTCTTATCCCATGTTACCCTAGGATCACCATATCACGGATCTCAGACTAGAAGGGACATTAGGGGCAATTTGGTCCAATCCCCTCATTTTAGAGACAAAGAAACTGAGGAGGCAGAGAGAAGTTGACTGACTTCCCCTGGGTCACACAAGTAGTAAGTAGAGAAACGGGATTCAAACCCAAGTCCTTCTGATCCCAGGTCTAGCCCCCTTTCCATTGTACTATGTTGTCAGTGACCGAGTTCATATCTTCCTGCAGAGGAAGATAACCACAGCTATTTGAGAAATCTAATAAAAGTGCTAGCTAAGCTCCAAATACAATATCAGTCAACTGTACACATAATCTAATATGGTACCCTCAATAATAATTATAAATTCATACTCTTCATTAACAAAAAAAAAAAAAAGCCCAGCTTGAGTGTCACCTCATCCAAGAAGCCTTTTCTGATCCCTTTCTCCACCCCAACTCAAAGGGATCTTTCCATGCTCAGTTTTTCCCAGGGCACTTTACCTGCCTTTCCTTGGTCCCTATTCTACCTTGTGGAATATACAAGGCATAAGCTTTCCTTTAGATTGAACAGAGGTAGCTATGTGGCTCAGTACATAGAGTGTTAAACTTGGAGTCAGAAAGAGTTTAGTTCAAATCCTACCTCAGATACTTAGTAGCTCTGTAATCCTGGGCAAGTCACTTGAGCTCTTGGCCTTAGTTTCATCATCTGTAAAATAGGAAAATTATAGCATCTACCTCCCAGGGTTATTGTATGGATCATACAAAACAAGATATGCCCAGGATCACACAGCCTCCAAATATCTGAGTTAAGATTCCCTCTCAGGGCCTCCTGACCCCCAAACCAACACTTTAACCATGGTATCTATTATTATTATTATTATTATTATTATTATTATTATTATTATTATTATTATTATTATTATTATTATTAGACTGCATATCCCTTGATGAGAAGCACTCAGGTGTTTTTCATCTTTGTATCTCCAGCACCTAACACAGGTACTCCATAATTTTTTAACTCAACAGCACACACTGCGTACCAAACATAATTCTAATTGCTGGGAAGGTGGATAGGTTAGGTCAAAGCATTACAAAAGCTAAAATACTATATTACAGAAAAAAAATACATTAGAGAAGTACAAAGTCCCCTTTGGGGTTTGGGGTAACACATAGGATTCTTGTTCCCCCTCCCCCAGCATTTATCCTCACTTCAAGATTTGTTTGGCTTGTGGGGTTTTTTGTTGTGGTGGGTTTTTTTTTTTTAATTCAAGATTCTAAATGAAAGAAAACAGCTCCTCTTCTAAATGTTTAAGTTAAGATATAAATTACAGGTAACTCCCCCTATAAACACAGCTGCAGCATCTCTTTGCATGACATTGAAGACAAACACTCCTGCTCTGGGCTCTCAGGAAATGCAGCAGATTCCTGCCTTTGTGAGAGTAGAATTAAGCCTGTCCTTCTGCCACCCCCCACGCTCAGTTCTTTTTGAAGATGTGGGCAAACAAACTCCTTCCTCCCTTCCACCCACCCCCATCTCTCTTAGGGTGGGAGATAAGTGGGAACATTTCCTCTAAACAGTTTCTACATGAAAGGAAAGGGTTTCCAGCTGGAATGAGAGACTGTATGTCAATTATAAACACATGAGCTAAATGGCAACAGTGCAACAGAAAGGAACCGGGCAGAGAGAGCCCGCCATGAGGCTGTTGAGTGTAATGGTGGTTTCTTGCGTTGTTGAAACATATTTGCAAAAGTCGGAGGGTGCACATTTCAGGAGTTGCATCCCAGACAAAGGAGGGTTAAAAGATAGGCTTTCTATAGGAGACTGGGCAGCTAGATGGCGCAGTAGATAAAGTGCCAGACCTGGAATCAGGAAGATTCCTGAGTTTAAATCTGGCTTCAGATACTTCCTAATTGTGAGACCCTGGGCAGGTCACTTAACTCTGTTTGCTTCAGATTCCTCATTTGTAAAATGAACCAGGGAGGGCAGCTAGGTGGCACAGTGGATAAAGCACTGGCCCTGGATTCAGGGGAACCTGAGTTCAAATCCAGCCTCAGACATTTGACACTTACTAGCTGTGTGACTCTGGGCAAGTCACTTAAGCCTCATTGCCCTGCCAAAAAAACAAACAAACAAACAAAAAACGAACCAGAAAAGAAAATGGCAAACCACTCCATTATCTTTGCCATGAAAACCCTAAATAGGGTCACAAAGAGTCTGACATGACTGAAAAGCAACCAAACGACAAAAGGAGACTAGCCTTTGTCATGATAAACTATAAATGGGAAGACAAAAAAGTCATATTTTTTTAAAAAATAAATGATTAATTATTCCAATGTGCCAACGGATCAGTGATCTTATATTCATGGATATTGGGTATTCCCTCCAGTGATACAGATTTCAACCCATTCATTCCTGACAATCCTTCCATCATCAACAACAAGTGTTTATTAGGCGCCGTGAACCAGGAATTATGCTAAGCACTTATATTGAACACCAAAGAAAGGCAAAAACATAGTTGCTGTCTTCTAGGAGAACATGTTCTAGTGAGTGTGACAACATACCAACAACACCCAAACAAAAATATATATGCCATAAAATGGAGGTAAACCTCAGAGGGAAGGGAATTGTGTCCATATGTTCCCATAAATTGGCTTGCGCACTATGCAAATAAATCATTTATTATAAATTCAATATTAACCAATGTAACTCATTAAACTTATTTTGTTACTCCTTACATTTAAATAAATTAGTCTGAGCACAAAATGCCAGGAAATTTCAGTCATTTCAAATCTCTATTAAAATTCTTTGTCCATTACTCAATTGTAGGTATTCTGTTCTACTGGTTATGCTTTTTTTGTTTTGTGGTATTTCCTAAAGGTCTTTCCAGATTTCGCTGTATTCCTTAAACTTGCTTATCTTAATTTCATTATGTATTCCATTTGCATTCATGTCCTATGATTTATTTCATCTTTCCCCCATTGTGGGATATCTAGGTTGCTTTCAGCTTTTTTCTCCCAATAACAAATAATGCTTCTATAAAAAATACTTTAACAGATAACTCTTTTTTTTCTTTTAATAATTCTTTCAGGGCATAGTTCCAACAATAGAATTACTAGGTCATAAAGTTCAACTGTTTTTCTAACTTTGAAGGTGGAGACTAATCAGGAGGGTTCTCTGTTTAACAGGAAAGTGAACATTCATTTGGAACATTGCATTTCTATTGAACCAGGGATGAATTAGCTGACTCAGACTGCCACCCTTTTAGGTAGGGTCTGTAAAAGGGAGTTAGCAGAATAGCAACTGCTATTGGCTTTTTTACCCTGAGGGTGGATCTGGTCTGTGGACGGTGCACTCACATTAGCATTCCTCTCTCCCACACACACTCACCAAAGAACTAACTAAGGGTACCCATTCAGTCCACAGCGATGAGAACAACTAACACAATGATGGCATATTGAGAGACACAGTTTTGAAGAGCTAGGGGCAGAATCCCTCGTGTTTTCATCTCTTTGTCCCCAGCAGAGGAAAACCCAGATGCCAAGTGGTGAAAATGCTATAATTCAGCCTTCTTCCACCCCGGAAAGGAGTGTTTCCTATGAGGTATCAGCCTCTTTTTGAGAGAAGAGGATACACCTTCCATGTGGCCCCCATGGAAGGAAGAATCAATGAGGTACCAAAACCATAATTCAGGCTGAAGAGAAGGGGAGTCAAGACAAAGGACCTGGGATCTGCCCCGGGCTATGCCTCCATTATTCCAACAGTGCAGGTTCAATGGGAAAGGGGTTGCCATACACAGGCTCATTTCTCTCCAAGGTAAAATCCAGTCCCTTAAGATAGTAAATATCATAAAGGTGGTAGCACATATGAGTCTCTCTCTAGAGTGAAAGCAAGACACCATCAGAGTGTCAGGAGTTGCCCTACTAACAACCTGAATTTGTTTTTCATCTGAGGGGAGTCCAAACTACAGCATGGTACTATAACTCTGGAAGAATTTAGACACACTGGAGGAAGAAGAATGTATAGATTGTTTATGGGCTACAGTGAGTGAGTTCCTTTTCTCTTTTCTGCATTTTTTTCTAGAGTGAAATAAAGTCTGTCCTGTACCCAAAACAGATTTCTTCTAGAAAACGGGAACCCTTTTACTCACATTTATGGAGAGCTTGACACAAGCTTTATTTTGAGATTCCCCAAAGTAAACTATGGGCAAGGGCAAAGTGAACCAAAGATAAGCCAGTCTATGTAAGACCAGAGTTTGGGGTACTAGGCCACAAGTTATATTCATAACAAACAGACTCTGGAATAGACCCATGTGATCTCAATATCAGTGAATTCCTCTCTAACAACTCTATTGAATTTGGAATAAAAACAAGACACTATAATTGAGCATGCTTCATATTACTGAAGGAACTAAATCGTTAATGTCTCAGAAGGAGTTAGCCAAGGAAATCATAAAAACGGTAATCATAGCTCAGAAACACAGAACAAGAGAGTTGGAAGAAACCTCAGCAGCCATCGAGCTCGACCCACACACCAAAGGAACCCGGACTGTAACATCCCCAACAAGTAGTCATCTAGCCTCTGTTCAAAAACCTCCAAGGTCACTTTGGGACTGCTCTGATTGTTAAGATTTTCCTGATGTCGAGTCCAAATGAACTTCTTTGAAACTTCCTCCCTCTGCTCCTTGTTCTACCCTCTTGGGCCAAACTGAAACAAACCTAATCCATCTTCCGCATAGTAGCCCTTCAATGAGTATTGAAGATAACCATCATCCTCCCTTCCCCCTCCCTCTGTCCCTCTTCTTCTTTTCACCAGTCTAAAAATGACCATTTTTTTCAACTGATTTTCATATATCATGAATTCAAAGACACCATCCTGGTTGTCTTCCTCTGAGCATCCTTCAGCATATCAGTGTCCTCAACCCTTAAGCCATGAACTGAATATAGTACCCCAGATGAGGTTTACAAGGGCAAAGTACAATGCGACTATCCTTAATCCTGGAAACTATGCCCCTCTTAATGTAGCCCAAGATCACATTTGCTTTATCATAGTGGTTGAAACCTTCAGATCACGGTTCAGAATTGCTGATACATGCCTCTCCCATCTTATACTTGTAAACTTGACTTTTTGTACCCAAGTGAAACACCTTAAACTTATCCCTGTTGAATTTCTTCTTATTAGATTCAACCCAATGCTCTGGCTGATCACCTGGACCATGACTGTCATCCTCTATATCCCCAACCCTAGCTTTGTGTTATCCACAAATTTGCTAAGTGTGTTATCTATGCCTTAATTCAGTCACTGATAAAAATGCTAAAAAGCACAAGGCTAAGCTTGGATCCCTCAGGTATCCCAATTGTACTTCTCAAACAACAAATATGTCTTATCTGAAAACTGGTCCCATACTGATTAATCAGTTGTTGTTTTGTGTTCCTTTGATTGTTTATACCTTGGAGGAAGTGGAACACCTCCTTTTCTGAATTCAGGGAATTGCACCTCTTCATCCTCCCCCTCCCAATTTGGAAAGTCCCTACATCAGATTAGCTAACGTTGTATTGTTTCCTTTTAATTAATTGGTCTTATTTGATTAGTTTTTGTTTTGTTTTGTGTTGGGGTTTTTTTTGTTTGTTTTTGCAGGGCAATGAGGGTTAAGTGACTTGCCCAGGGTCACACAGTTAGTAAGTGTCAAATGTCTGAGGCTGGATTTTAACTCAGGTCTTCCTGAATCCTAGGCCAGTGCTTTATCTACTGCGCCACCTAGCCGCCCCCTGACTAATTAGTTTTAATGCATAAAAGTCTTTTTCTTCCTGTATTCAAGGGCCAGGCCTAAGCCAAGCAGGCTACTGCCCCCAGTTGTCTGGGCAATTGCCATGCATTGCTTAATAAATCAATACACTCAGAAGATCAAACTTTTGTTTCCTCTGTCATTTCATCTTTCACCCCCCACACCTGGGAGGTTTCCTCATTTGTAAAATGAGAGGGTTGGACTAGATAAGCTCACAGATCCCATGACATGCTAACAACATTCATTGATTTGTGGTGTTTTTTTTAAAGGTACTAAACATTTGCAGGGCAAACAACATTATTTTAGCAGAAGCAGACATATAAACCATAAAATGTATTAGTGGACAATCTCGGTAGCATTTAGCCTTGTGACATAACTGCATACAGTAGTGATTTACTAACATTCTACAGTATCTACATAAATTAGTCAAGGCAAATATAGAGACCTTAGCAACACCAAAGCATTTAAGAGGGACCTATTATCTTAAAGATACTGGGCCAAATATAAAACAAATCAGAACAAAGAGCCCAGGCTGGAACCAAGGAACTCATCTGCTACTCTTTCATGAAGCCAGTGATGTCTCAAGTAGCCCTATGTCCTTCTTGTGGTTTGTCCTTTGTTCTCAAAGAGGACCATGACATGAGGGTGATGTCATGACTTGCAGTTAATTGGATTTAAGCAAGGGAAAGCTGTGCAAAGTCACCAACCTCACTTTCTCCTCCAGAGCCATCTGGGTCCAGTGGCAAGATATACATCATGATGACTAGAGATGGCCCCGGATATTTTTTTTAAAGCAATTGGGGTTAAGTGACTTGCCCAGCTAGTAAATGTCTGAGGTGAGATTTGAACTCAGGTCCTCCCAACTTCAGGGCCTGTGCTCTATCCACTGCACCCAAACTATTGTATCAAAAGCAGAGATGAAGGAAGGAAGAGACAGGAGTGTGTGTAGGAGAATGGAGAATGACATAATCACTGCTTGTCTGCTGCCCATTGAGGGTGTGCCTATTTCTTGCTCTCCTGCTCAACCCACACCTGCCATAGGTAGGTGGAGGATAACACCAGGGTCAGACAAAGGCTGCCAGTGCACTAAACAGCTGTGTGTCTCTCCAAAGTTCTAATATGTTCTCTCTGCCTCTCAGTGAATTTTCTTATGCACCCATCTTGGGAGACTACTACTCTAGAGCATCTTAAAAGGCTTCTGGGAAACAGAGAAAAGAATCTTGAATGGGGTGCTGGGAGGTCTGGTCAACCACAGAGGTGATTACCTATTTCACCTAGAACAAGTTATATTTCTTCTCCAATTCTCCATTTCTTTTTCTGTAAAATGATGGAAAGATACCAGGTCATTTCCAAAGTAACTTCCAATACTAACATTACCTAATTCTGTGATTCCTTGGATCAGTTTAGAGAACCCAATGGTACAGAGACACTAGAATTTGGCATCATAATCACATGTCAAAAACAAAAGGGCGTACCAAACCTGGAGCTTTACTATAAAGCGGCAGTCATCAAAACTATCTGGTACTGGCTAAAAAATAGAGTGGTAGATCAATGGAATAGGCTAAGCTCAGGAAATGCAGTAGTAAATGACACTAGTAATGTAGTGTTTGATAAACCCAAAGACTCCAGCTTCAGGGATAGGAACTCAGTATTTGACAAAAACTGCTGGGAAAACTGGAAGATAGTGTGGCAGAAATTAGACATAGACCAACATCTTACACCTTATACTAAAATAAGGTCAAAATGGATACATGATTTAGACATAAGAGGTGATACCATAGGTAAATTAGGAGAGAAAGGAATAGTCTACCTATCAGATCTTTGGAAAGGAAAACAGTTTTTGACCAAACAAGAGATAGAGTATATTATAAAATGCAAAGTGGATGATTTTGATTACATTAAATTAAACAATTTTTGTACAAACAGAAGCAATGCATCCAAAATTAGAAGGGAGGCAGAAAGCTGGGAAACAATTTTTGAGGCCAGTACTTCTGATAAATGCCTCATCTCTAAAATATATAGGGAACTAAATCAAATTTATAAGAATCCAAGTCATTCCCCAATTGAGAAATGGTCAAAGGATATGAACAGGCAGTTTTCTGATGAAGAAACCAAAGCTATCTATTCCCATATGAAAAAATGTTCTAAATCACTATTGATTAGAGAGATGCAAATTAAAACAACCTGACACCTATCAGATTGGCTAAAATGACAAAAAAGGAAAATAATAAATGTTGGAGAAGCTGTGGGAAAATTGGAACACTAATGCATTGTTGGTGGAGCTGTGAACTGATCCAACCATTCTGGAGAGCCATTTGGAATTATGCCCAAAGGGCGATAAAGCTGTGCATACCCTTTGACCCAGCAATACCACTTTTGGGTCTTTTTCCCAAAGAAATCATGGAAAGGGGAAAGGGACCCCCATGTACAAAAATATTTATAGTTGCTCTTTATGTGGTGGCAAGGAATTGGAAGTTGAGGGGATGCCCATCAATTGGGGAATGGCTGGACAAGTTGTGGTATATGAATACAATGGAATACTATTGTGCTGTAAGAAATGATGAGCAGAAGGAGTTCAGAGAAACCTGGAGGGTCTTACGTGGGCTGATGATGAGTGAGATGAGCAGAACCAGAAGAACATTGTACACAGTATCATCAACATTGAGTGTTGATCTACTGTGATGGACTATATTCTTCTCACCAATGCAATGGTACAGAAGAGTTACAGGGAACTTGTGATAGAAGAGGATCTCCAAATCCAAGGGAAAAAAAAAGTACTGTGGAGTATAGATACTGAATGAACCATACTATTTCTTTTGTTTTTGATGCTGTTGTTTTTTATATATTGAGGTTTTTCATCATTGCTCTGATTTTTCTCTTATAACATGACTAATGCAGAAATATGTTTAATGTTATTATGTGTATATATATATATATATATATATATATATATATATATATATATATATATATATATATATATATATATATATATATATATAACCTATATCAGATTACCTGCTGTCTAGGGGAGGAGGGAAGGAGGGGAGGGAGGGAGAAAAATCTGAAATTGTAAAGCTTGTATAAACAAAAGTTGAGAACTATCTTTACATGTAACGGAAAAAATAAATAAAACATTCATTTTTTAAAAAGGGCTAAAGTTAAGTAATTATTTTAATTTTACTGGTATTCATACAATTTAAAAACTGAGGGACCTTAGAAAATTAAATCACGGAGAGGTACAGAGACTTATTTAAGGAAATACAGCTATTTGGTGTTAGAACTGGTACTAAAAATCTGGCTCAGCCAAGTTTTTTTTTTTTATTCTTATAATACCTGCTTCTTAATATTTGGGATAAGGAGTAGGAGATTCTAGGATAATTTAAATTTTTTTTTTTTGTGGAGCAATGAGGGTTAAGTGACTTGCCCAGGGTCACACAGCTAGTAAGTGTCAAGTGTCTGAATCCAGATTTGAACTCAGGTCCTCCTGAATCCAGGGCTGGTGCTTTATCCACTGTACCACCTAGCTGCCCCCTCTAGGGTAATTTTGTTTGTTTGTTTGTTTGTTTGTTTATTGTTTTTTTTGTTTGTTTTTGCAGGGCAATGGGGGTTAAGTGACTTGCCCAGGGTCACACAGCTAGTAAGTGTTAAGTGTCTGAGGCCGGATTTGAACTCAGGTACTCCTGAATCCAGGGCCGGTGCTTTAACCACTGCACCATCTAGCTGCCCCCCCTCTAGGGTAATTTTTAATCTTTATGAAGACAAAACCACTCTACACTCTGCACTCTCCTCTCAGATTTCTCCAAACACTTTGTCTCCTCTCTTTGGTCCCTATCACTCTCTCATTTTTATCATATTAATTTATGTACATTTCACACCCTTTCCCTTCCCCAGGAGATTATAAATTGAGATCAGGGATTGTATGCCTTTTC
Organism: Dromiciops gliroides; assembly: GCF_019393635.1. Lineage (NCBI taxonomy): Eukaryota > Metazoa > Chordata > Mammalia > Microbiotheria > Microbiotheriidae > Dromiciops > Dromiciops gliroides. Next base: position 652,189,074 of record NC_057861.1, read on the forward strand.
ATCTTTGTCTCCCTAAGGCCAAACACAGGACATGGTACATGGTAGGCACAATAAATGGTTCATGGGGTTAAATTTTAAAACAAATTCTCATGGTTTTAAAGGGATATTTAACACTTCATTGCCTCCTTCCCACTTCTTAAAGAACCACGATAAACCATCCCATTATCCAAAGCTGAACGAATACAGCTGCTATATTGCAAACAAGGCAGAGCTTGTCTTTAAACATTGACCTTGACAAAAATGGGGAAGCCCAATCCAGAAATGAGCCTCTGGGGAATCCCCTTGATAATGGAGTACGATTGATCGACAGAGCTGTGCACTGATTCGTATTCTAGCACATCCATTTGTCATACAAATTATAATGAATCCTTATTTCTTGATTTACATTTAGGTCTTCACACAATTTGCTGCTTCTGCCATGTTTACATGAACCATCTGGAAGAACTAATGAGCCAAGCCTCACTAGAAATTAGAGTTGCTTTGACCAAACCTAGAAGAATTTTACTGGCAGGAAATGGTTTGCTTTTCTCTGGAATGACAAAGAGTTTAAAATAGGAGTTTCACTAAATGCAGGGAGAGAATATACAAACTGAACTCAGGGTCAGCTGGTATCCCCAATTAGCTCTCAGATCTTTGGTCACGGCAAAGAACATGGTCGTACATTAGAATTCATGGGCTGAACCGGAAAGCACCTTCATCCAAGCATATAGGATCCAAATTGTCATTTGTGTCCGTCTTATTGTTAAATGAGGGGCAGTTTCTCCTCCTAGGTTTATTAAGTCAAAACCATTCTGATTTAATCCACCCTTTCATTTTACATATGAAACAGATGAGACCCAGAGAGGGAGGTACTCAAAATCACCAAGCAGTAAGGAGGAGAAATGGAATTTAAACCCAGCTTTTCTGATTGAAAATCTAGGGCCCTTTCTAGGACCCTGTCTTTTCTCCTATAGATTAACAACAAGAAAGGCGTGAATGACAATTTTGATACTTTCTGCTTGCTTAACTACCACCGTGGCAACTGTCTCTCCTACTGCCAGAGAATCTTGGGACAGGTGAACCATTATTTTTTTTTTTGGTAAGGCAACTGGGGTTAAGTGATTTGCCCAGGGTCACATAGCTAGTAAGTGTTAAGTGTCTGAGGCCGGATTCGAACTCAGGTCCTCCTGAATCCAGGGCCGGTGCTTTATCCACTGCACCATCTAGCTGCCCCAAACCATTATTTTTTTAAAACCTTTCTCCCATCGATCTTTTAGGAGCTTCAAACCTACCTGTGCTTCTCCCAATAACACTAATTGAAAAGCCTTGCAAAAAATTATACCTAGGGTGCAGATAGGTGGTGCAGTGGATAGAGCATAGGCCCTGGAGTCAGGAGTACCTGAGTTCAAATCCGGCCTCAGACACTTAACACTTACTAGCTGTGTGACCCTGGGCAAGTCACTTAACCCCAATTGCCTCACCAAAAAATTATACCTAGGAAGGAGACAATAAAATGCTAGATATGACTTTAAGCCCATGAGAGTTGATTTGAAAATTAACTCAATAAACCCTCTCTTGTGTCTACCGTGTATCATGTCCTGTGCTTGACCTGAGGGAGAAAAAGATGAAAAAAATGATGCAGGGATTATTGGTGATGAGATTTGCTTTCAATTCCACCTTCAGAAGCATCATGATGCATGCAAAAAGCACTGGATTGGTATTCAAGAATCCTCAGATCAAGTCTCAGCTGGGCCTCCAACATTCAATTCACTTCACTGAGTCTGTTTCTTCACCTGTAAAACATGCTTCAATTAGATTGTCTCTAAGGTCTCTTAGCTTTACCATTCTTTGAGTCTGAAACAAAAAATGGAAGTTAACCTATGATATTCCCTGATCACTATTCCCTGATCACTGAGTTAAGTATGGTCCATCTCTTGGAGAAGAAGAATCCATAGTAGGGAATTTCATAATGCCCAGTAACCAGGATGTTTATTACAGCCTCACCAAAATGTAAGAAGTATCAGGAACACCTGGAATCACTTACTTAGCAACAGAGCTGGTGAATCTTGGTTGACTATGAGATTTCCAAGAACTACTGTTTCCATTACAGGAACAGAGACCATGAGCTTTTACCTGTTCACCGAGTGGGAGAGATTCCCTGTACTGCCCTAGAAGCAGTAACAGTCAAGATAACACAAAAGGATCTGAAGACCATGTGCCCAACTGATGGTTCTGCTCCCCACCCCCAACAAAAACACAGCAATCTTTTTACACTTCTCTAATCGGTTCACTATTCCACTCACCACAGTAACTTTTCCAAATTTTTTCATCCCTCCTCAAGCCTCTCACAACCCCTCCTCCCTGCTAAGAGTCTTGCTTTTTATCACTAAAAAAAAAATTGACACCATTTGCTGAGAGGCACCTCTTATTTCTTTCTCATCTCACACGAGATGCCTTTGGATTCTATCTCCTTCACCATCGTCTCACATGAAGAAGCAGCCTTTTCTCCTTGCCAAGGCAAATACCTCTACATACATAAGTAATCCCATTTTCTCCATCAGATTGCCTCCTTTATCATCCCTACTCTCTTACTAATCTTCAGTCTCTCCCTGTCTATTGGCTGCTTCCTCATTGTCTACAAACACACCCATGTCTCCCCAACCCTGAAAAAAAACACAGTTCATCCTTGCTAGCTACCATCCTATATCTCTCCTCTTCTTCATTGCTAATCTTCTTGAGCAGATTATAATCTTCCTCCGCTTCAGGACTTCCAACTTCATCCAAATTTCAAATGAAATTTCTCTCTCCAAAGTTACCAATGATCTCCTTAATTGACAGATGTTATAGCTTTTTGCTCAGTCCTCATGCTTCTTGATCTCTCTGCAGCTATTGACACCATCAATCACCCTTTTCTTGATTTTTTTTTTTTTTGGCCAGGAAATGAGGGTTGAGTGACTTGCCCAGGGTCCCACAGCTAGTAAGCGTCAAGTGTTTGAGTTCAGATTTGAACTGAGGTCCTGCTAAATCCAGGGCTGGTGCTCTATCCACTGCGCCACCTAGCTGCCCCTTCTCTTTAGGTTTTAATGACATTCCTCTCTCCTGGTTCTCCTCCTACCTATTTGAACACCACTCTTCAGTTTTCTTTCTTGGGTCTTTCTCCAGATCATGGCTGCTGACTGGGAGTGTCCCCCAAGGCTTCGTCTTGGGCCTTCCTCTCTTCTCTTTTTAAAAACATTTAACAGCCACTATTTAATATTTTTAATGTAAAGTCATGAGTTAAAAAGTAACTTCACAAGCACAGCTTGGGGGATCTATGGTTAAATAATTTTGTCTGGAAAAGATCTGAGGGCTTTATTGGATTGCTAGCCTCATTTGAACAGAAAAAAAATGTATAAAATCTTAGAGGATTATCTACCAGGAATCAAGATGTGATATAATGGCCCCTCTATAGTGTGCCAATTAGACTGGACATACTGAGAGTTATATTCCATCCTGGGCATCACCATTTAGGGAAGACATTGATAAACTCAAGAGGGTCTAAAGGAGGGCAATGCAGATAAAGTAGCTTGAGCTGAGGATTTGTTGAGGAAAATGGGAATATTTAGCTTAGGGAAAAAGAAGACTTGGGGGACACATAATGGCTGTGTTCGAGTATCTGAAGGACCATCGCATGAAAGAAGAATTGAACTTGCTTCATCTGACCCCAGACATCAGCGCCAGAAGCAATGGGTGGAAGTTTCAGAGGCAAATTTAGACTTGACATCAGGAAAAATCCCCTTATAGTAAGAGCTGCTCTGATGTGGGATGCCATCCTGAAAGGCAGGATGGGTTCTTCTTTCATGGAGGTCTTCAAGAAGAGAATGGGTGACCTGTCTTCAAGTGCATTGCACTGGGTGAGCTGGATGAAATGTCCATTGAGACCCCTTCCAGCTCTCAAATTCTGTGATTTATTCTGTTTTGCTGCATGAGATAGAACCAAGAGGACTGGGTAGAAGCTATAAAGAAGTAGCTTTTGGTTCAGTATAAAGAAAACTTGCTAATAATGCAAGCTGTCCAAAAGTGGAACAACAGCCTCAGATGGTAGTAATCCCCCCTCTAGTATAGCATGTTTGGGTTTTTTGGGTTTTTTTGATGAGGCAATTGGGGTTAAGTGACTTGCCCAGGGTCACACAGCTAGTAAGTGTTAAGTGTCTGAGGCTAGATTTGAACTCAGGTCCTCCTGAATCCAGGGCCAGTGCTTTATCTACTGCGCCACCTAGCTGCCCCCAGTGTAGCATATCCTTCAAACGGAACACTATCTCTCAGCTCTAGGCATTTTCCCTGTCTGTCTCCCATGCCTGGAAAGTTCTCCCTCCTCATCTCTGTCTCCTGACTTCCTTCAAGTCCCAACTAAAGTCCCATCTTCTACAGGAAGCATTTCCCAGTCCCTCTTAATGCCAGTCTTCTGTTGATGATTTTCAGTTCATCCTGAATATATCTGGTTTGTACACAGTGCTTGGCATATTTTCTCTCCCATTAGATTGTGAGCCACTTGAGATCAGAGACTGTCTTTTGCCTTTCTTTGTATCCTCAGGGCTTAGAATAGTGCCTAGGACATAGAAAGCATTTGATAAATGTTTATTGACTGACTGTGGAAGCTGATATCTACCTGCAGGGATAATCATAGAGAGGATTCCTATTCAGGTACAGGTTAGACCCAATTATCTTAGAGTCCCCTCCTAGATCTCAGATTCTGTGATTTTGATTTTAAGATGCAATTAGAGGGATCACCCAAGTCACTCGTTTCTCTCATAAATATGTATTCTGATGCTTCATTAAATCTCCCATAACCAACTTAAAATTATAAAAAGTTTGTTTACACAAAGGCTATACCAGAAGCCTCAAAAATCAATGTTTGGGTGACTAATTGTGGGAATTAGTACTGGGTGACACTGTACAAATCACTTAAAACTCTCTCCTACTTCAGTTTCCTTATCTGTAAAACATCAGGAAAAAATCCCTTATGGTAAGAGCTGCTCGTTATGAAGATCAAATAAGATATATCATAGATAAAGTTCTTTGCTCACCCAAAAATGATATATAAATTCTAGCTATTGTTATTATATTGGGGTATAAGTTTTAAAAAGAGGAATAAAGGGGCAGCTTGGTGGCAAGTGGATAGAGCACCGGCCCTGGATTCAGGAGGACCTGAGTTCAAATCCGGCCTCAGACACTTAACACTTACTAGCTGTGTGACCCTGGGCAAGTCACTTAACTCCAATTGCCTCACCAAAAAAAAAAAAAAAAAAAAAAAAAGAAAAAGAAAAAAGAGGCATAAAACAATTAAGTAAAAGCTCTCCCAGTTTCCTCCTCAGCAAGTTTGAAAACATAGTGATGCATTGCACAACACTCTTATCCTATATGCATGAAGCAAAAAAGTGAGGACTTTGCCTTAGTCATTCATTCCCAAAAGGCCAGTGCTAACAGAGAGAAGTATCCCCCATTCAAAATTGAGATAACAGTAGTAGCCCTATTGCAAACCTTACAGCCTTCTGTAAGTGCTAGATGTTGTTATTATCCAATGTGAACTTGGGATCAAAATGAGAACTAGAGGGGGTGGCTAGGTGGCGTAATGGATAAAGCACCAGCCCTGGATTCAGGAGTACCTGAGTTCAAATCTGGCCTCAGACACTTACTAGCTGTGTGACCCTGGGCAAGTCACTTAACCCCCATTGCCCCGCAAAAAAAACAAAAAAAAAATGAGAACTAGAAGGAAGAAGGACATTTAAGCTAGAGAAGAAAAAGTTTGGAGATGATGAGGTCATGAGAACTGTCTTCACATGTTTGATGGATCACTGCAGCTAGGTGACGCAGTAGATAAAGCACCAGCCCTGGGTTCAGGAGGACCTGAATTCAATTCCGGTCTCAGATACTTACAAGCTGTGTGACCCTGGGCAAGTCACTTAACCCTCATTGCCCTGCAAAAATTAAAAAAAAAAAGTTGCTATAAATGTTTGATGGATCATCACATGGCAGAAAAACTAGACTTGCTCTGCTTAGCCTCAAGGGGAAGAATGAGGAGCAGTGTGTGAAAATTGAGGCAAATTTAGGCTTTAGGGGAAAATATTTCTAACCATTAGAGAGCGCAATCTAACAGTAGAATGGGCTGCCCCAGAATCAAAGGGGGTTTCCCTTTCTTGTCTTCAAACAAAGGCTGGATGAATCCATACCAGGTTTATTGCAGAGAACATTCTTATTTAAACAGGTTAACGATGGAACACCATCTGACATTCCTCCCCAACTCTGTAGTTCTGTGATTCTGACCTAGGAACCAATCTGGGCTCTCACACTGCCTCAATTTTTTTTCTATCAATCATGGACAATTTATTTCCCCCCTCTGAGCCTCAGTTTCCACATCTGTAAAACAGGGAACTCCACCATTTGCTTCATATGGTTGGTGTGAAGAAAGACCTTCATAAATCTTGAAGCAATTCTCCTTCTCATTCTCCTCCTTACAGGATAATAAATAATAATAAATAATAATAATAATAATGGCGTTTCTATAGGACTTTGAGGTTTACAGAGTGTTTTGCAAATATTAACTCATTTTAGCTTCACAACAACCTGGGATGGGAGGTGCTGTTGTCATAGGATTATTGATTTGGAGCTGGCAGTCAGTCGGCCAATAATCATTGAGTGCCTGTTGTATGCCAGGCATCATGGTAAGCACTGGGGATATAGAGAAAAGCTGGGGTGGTCCCCGTCCTTGAGGAGCTCACAGACTAATAGGGAGACAGCATGCAAACAAGGTCTATACAGGATACACCGAGGTGCTCACGGAAAGAAGGCACTAGTGTGAAGAAAGGCCAGGAATGGCTTCTTACAGAAGGTGGGGCTTTGGTTGACATGTGAGGGAAGCCAGCAAGTTTAGATAAGGTGGGAGAGAGTTCCAGGCTTTAGGGAGAGATGGTGAAAATAATTGGATTGGGAACATGGAATGTCTTGTCCAAAAACAGCAAGGAAGCCAGTGTGACTGCGTAGCAAAAAGAGGAGGGGAGTTCAAATACTGGGAAGGTAAGAAGGGGGCAGATTATGAAGAGCTTTAAAAGCCAAACAAAAGTTTTTTATATTTTATACTGTAGTAATAGGGAGCCACTGGAGTATAGGGAGGTGGGATTTACTTAGGAAGACCACTTTCACAGCTGAGTGGAGGATAGACTGAAGTAGGGAGAGATGAGGCAGAGAGACCACTTTTTAGATGGAAAAAAAAAAAAACAACAGCTGAAGTTTGCTGAGGTTAAGTGATTTGCCCTAGGTCACAAAGATAGTAAGGGGAAGAGGCATGCATTGAACCTAAGCTCTCTGAGTCCAGACCCTATGTTCTTTCTAATGTACTCTTGGGGCAGCTAGGTGGCGCAGTGGATAGAGCACCGGCCCTGGATTCAGGAGGACCTGAGTTCAAATCTGGCCTCAGACATTTGACACTTACTAGCTGTGTGACCTTGGGAAAGTCACTTAACCCCAATTGCCTCACCAAAAAAACAAAAAAATAAAAAAAATAATGTACTCTCATCCTCTCTGTCCTCCATCTTCCTTTTCCCCTTGTCCTCTTCTTCCTTACCCTCCTCCTCCCCCTTCTTTTTCATATTTTCATTATTATTATTATTACACACAATTTGGATTATAAAGCAAAACACCCTGACAAAGCACAAGGAAACCAAGTGGAAACCTCAAAGGAAAATAAAAGCAAACAAAGCAGAAGAGGAGCACGAATCACCAAAAGATCACATTTAAATGATTTTTCCTTATCTGTTAGCAGCCTCCAGCCTGGCTGGGATCACTGGGTTTCATGGGACTGAGTGAAGAGACAACAAAAACATCTGGATGGAGCATTCCACAAACTCAGACTCTGTTGGAGGGAGGGACCTGGATAATCTTGACAACTGAGCTTGGGGAGGAATGGAATTCAGGTTTGCCTTGGGGCTTAGGCAACAAAGACTTCTCTGTGATAAGGCTTTCTCCATGATGCCTCCCAGCTGAAGCCTGGACATCTCTTCCAGACAGGAACTTTTGCACAGAGCCCTTTTCTTTCCCCATATATAGCCACCCACTTTTCAGCCAAAGTCACTCTTGTCATCCTAAATTAACACAATTTGCATTAGCGCCCTGGAATCTGGAAGGCAATTGACAATCCAACAGCCCCAAACAGTACTCAGTATTTCCTGGCACCTCCCCCTCCACCTCCTTCTGTTCAATGTCTTACAATCAATTTAGGATCATGGAATGAAAGGTGGAAGTGACCTTAGAGTCATTCAGATTTTAACTGATGTAGAGTTAGAGGCTACCCAATCCAAGCTGCTTATTTTAGAAAGGAGGAAAAAAAAAGCCTGTAGAGATTGAGTTACCTAAGGTCTGGTAAGTTGTTAAGAAGCTGAGCCAGGATCTGAAACCAGGTGTTTAGACTCCAGAATCCAGCACCCTTGGCCCTGGAAAATGCTGTCTACATTGATTTTGAATGTTGTACAAAAGGCTAAATAATAAAAACTTTTATGAAAAAAATAACTGTGCACAATTGTCAAGCACATCAACTCCATGTATGCAATACTTGTATTATAAATATGAGTGTAATATATTTGTAAAGGTAGCTAAGTGGTACAGAGGATAAAGTTTCAGGCCTGGAACCAGGAAGACTCATCTTCCTAAGTTTAAATCTGGCCTCAAACAACTTAACTAGCAATGTGACCCTGAGCAAGTCAGTTAATCCTGTCTGTCTCAGTTTCCTCATCTGTAAAATGAGCTGGACAAGGAATTGGCAAATCACTCCAGGACCTTTGCCAAGAAAATACCAAATGGGGTCATGAAGAGTTGGACATGACTGAAAAATATTTTACATACATATTCCTCCTTGTGTCTATCCTGTCCATTTTGAAGTCTTTTCCATTTAAATATATGAATTTAAAAGCCAAAGCTTTCCAGTAGTATACTCCTGGGTATGTACACCAAGGAAATCAAAAACGGGGGGTGGGGGGAAGTCCAATATATAAAAATATGTTATAAAATGTGTGTGTGTTAGCAAAGAACTGGAAGCAAAATGGCCAATATATGAATGTTATACATTATTGTGCAGTAACAAATGACTAAGAAAAATTTAGAGAGATCTAGGAAGACCAGTATGAGCTGATGCAGAATGAAGCAAGCAGAATCAGAAAAACAATAAAGAGTATAAATGAAAAGAACATGAAAAGGAAGGGCAGGCTAAGTCTGAATAATTAAGAAACCCATAAGAGTAGTAGAGAACAGATAATGAAACATACCTCTCTCCTCCCAGCAGAGAGGCAAGGGACTATGGGGGGGAGGGGGCGGAGGGGGGGCGGGAGTGTGGTGGGGGACAGAGACAGAGAGACAAAGACAGACAGAGAGAGACACAGAGAGACAGACAGAGAGTATGGCATATACATCGGCAGATGTGGTCACCACTTTGAATGTTTTCGCTAAACTTTTTTTTTCCTTTCTTACAAGGAAGGGTTCAATTCCAGAGCGACATGTGTGTATAACTGTGCTGTAAAAAGAAAGAATGGAAGGAAGGAAGGAAGGAAGGAAGGAAGGAAGGAAGGAAGGAAGGAAGGAAGGAAGGAAGGAAGGAAGGAAGGAAGGAAGGAAGGAAGGAAGGGAGGGAGGGAGGAAGGGAGGAAGGGAGGGAGGGAAAGAAGGAAGGAAAAGAAAGAAAGAAAGAAAGAAAGAAAGAAAGAAAGAAAGAAAGAAAGAAAGAAAGAAAGAAAGAAAGAAAGAAAGAAAGACCAATAAAAATATGTTTTAAGCTTTTTGTTTGTTTGCCCAAAGCTTTCTCTTTTCCCTGGGGCCACTTAGAGGGTTTGTTGTGAATCCCTTTTAACTTGGCAAGCAAAAATGATAGCTTACTTCACACACTTGGTGACAAAGGGATAGCCAAACAACACAGGCAAGGCCCTATCTCTCTTTGTAGAAGAAGGGATGTTGCAAACACTTTCCAGTTTTTCTAGGGAAGGAAACAAAGGAGCCAACACCCAAATGCAAGCCCCAGTTCATTGTAACATAGAGCTGTTGATCAGAGCCTCTGAATTCTTGTACTAGTATACTCCAAGTATGTCAAGCACACCAAACATATTTAGCTTCACCACCTGTTCTGGAAATGAAATATCCAGGCCAAAATCTCCCCAAAAGTGTGTAGATATTTTCAGTGTGGATTCACTGGGAATCTTTTCAAGTATGTTCCATATTAGAGTTTGTAAATTGCATTAACGCTGCATGCCACATGGTTGTTGGGTAAGGCTTTTTTATGCTTTGGGTCTGGGCCCTGAGAAAGCAGGGTTTTGGTTCACCCAGGCTTTCGGATTTATTAAAACAATAAACTCTCTTGGTAAATCCTTCCCCTTTCCCCCCCACACACCCCCCCCCGCCAAAATAACTCAACAACTGACAAATATTGATGATCACCTATGTGTTTAAGGCAGCACAGCCCTGTGAATAGAGTTCAGGAAGACCTGGGTTCCAATCCCACCTCAGTATATGTCTCATTTGTACATAGTTGTTTGTGTGTTGTCTATCTCATGAGATTATGTGAGCTCCATGGGAGCAGGGGCTGCCTTTTAATTTTCTTTGTATCTGCAACACTCAGCACAGTGCCTGGAATATAGCAGGCACTTAAAGGCTTGTTGACTGACTGTCTGACCTGTGCCAGTTACTACTATATATTACTACTATATAGCTATATATTGGGCTTAACCTCTTCTGTAAAAATTATGGAAGTAGACTAGATGACCTCTAAGATTCCTTCCAGTTATAAAGGACTTTGTGGGTCTTTGTGATTGGAGAATGTTGCCACATTGACTTCAATAAATTGGCCTACTTAGGTGTTGGAGGGAGAGATTGTGAGAAATTTGAGAAAAGTACAAGACATTCTCTGCCCTCATGGAGTGTACAGTATAGTTGGGGTGATGAGAGGGACACATATGAATACTTTCCTTTCAAGAGCCATATAAGTAGGCAGCAAGCACTATTATCCCCATTTTAGAGATTCAGCAATCAAGACTTAAAAAGGTTAAGATACATACCCAGAATCCCACAGCTAGGAAGCATCAGAGCCAGGATTCAAACCTAAGCACACTGATAATTCTGCCTGTAACTAACAGTCTTAGAGACTGGCCTGGGTCACTCAGAGCTCGTTACTGGACCATGATCACAAAAGTAGCATTTGTCAGGGGTTGGAACTTGACCCTAGTGTTTGCATTTGACAGGATGCCTTGAGAGCTTTCAGTCACGGTTTGTTAGATGAATGAAACTGAATGCTATCAACATGTAAAAAATTGCATAAACACCACCCTCCTATAATGCTTTCAAGTCTACAAAGTGCTTTCCCCACAGCGATCTTGGGAGGTAAGGTGATGGACATTGAACCACTTCAATATTGCAATGAATCCAGAGTCTTAGCAATCATGAGTATTCCCTCCAAGGATCCAGATCACAAAACAGTCATACCAGCTCAGTGGTAACAAACCCAAGTAGAAGCACAGGCCACTGATTCACGCAGGCTACATATGGACTTATTTGTAAAATGGGATATTATCTATGTTTTATTGTATTTTTTTTAATTTTGTTAAACATTTCCCATCCAGTTCCCATATAGTACTCAGGGGGCTTGTGGCCTTGTGTGACCCTTCTGCTTTAGTGTATGTCCTCCCATATTATTGCCCCAGAGAGTCTACCAAAAGTGTTGAACTACTCTCTCATGTCTTCCTGACATATTTGGGCCCAGATTTGAACAGGAGCAATAAGAAAAGGAACAGGAAAGTCAGCCCAATTGCCTTTGGAACTCTTCAAAGTTCATTCAAGAACTCCAAGCCTATAGACATAACAGCTGAAATTTCTATCATAATTTTAAGATTTATAAAGCACTTTCATTATAGCATCTGATCTCCATAACCACCCTCTGAGGTAGGTAGCAAGGTATTATTCATCCCATTTTATTAAAAAAAAAAGATGCAGAAGAGCAGAGAGATGGAGCCCAGGGTTGTAGAACTATAAAATGGCAGAGCTAAGACTCAAGTCACATCTTCCGACTTAAGGCCAGTGAATGTTCTTTCTACTGCACCACACAGCACTAGATGCAGAAGGAAATACAAAAGTTGCTGCAAAGAACTTAAATCATTGCAGGAGTGATGGAGAAGATAAGACACATCCATAAATCAACACAAGAACAGATAAGAGGCATATATAAATCAATACAATACAAAGCAGAATGAATGTTTACTGAACTCAAAAGGAGGTCATATGATAAGACATTAGAAGAGACCCAGATCAGGCATCTTTCCTAGTTATATCTAGGGGGTAAATTCTTTTTTATCATAAAAATATTTTATTATTTTCTAGTTACATGTAAAGATAGTTTTCAACATTTGTTTTCATAAGATTTTTAGTTCGAAATTTCTCTCTCCCTCCCTTCCCTCCTCCCTCCCCAAGCCAGAAAGCAATCTGATATAGGTTATATATGTACAATCACATTAAACATATTTCTGCATTAGTCATGTTGTGAAAGAAGAATCAGAACAAAAGGGAAAACCTAAAAAAAACAACAAAATAAATAAAGTAGAAACAGTATGGTTCAATCTGCATTCAGAATCCATAGTTCTTTTTTCTGGATGTGGAGAGCATTTTCCAATATGAGTCCTTTGGAATCATCTTGGATCATTGTATTGCTGAGAAGAGCAAAGTCTATCACAGTTAATCATCGCACAATGTTGCTGTTACAGTGTACAATGTTCTCCTGGTTGTGATCACTTCACTCAGCATCAGCCCTAGGGGGTAAATTCTTTTTTTTTCCATTGTTTATTTATTTTTTTAATTAATAAAGTATTTTATTTTTTTGCCCGTTACATGTAAAGATAGTAGGGGGTAAATTCTTAATCAAACAAGGGACTGTGGTGATAACAGAAGATAAAATAGATGGTTTCAATTTAAGTATTTGTACAAACAATATTAATTCAAGTAAGAAAAGAGGAGAAACAGTGGACTGGGGATAAAACTTTATATCACATATGTCTAATAAGGATCTGACATGTTTTATATATATATATATATATATATATATATATATATATATATATATATCAGACCAAAAACCATTCCTCAATAGATAACTGATCAAAAAATACTCAGATCTCAAAATAAGAATTACAAATTTAATAATCACATAAAAGAATACTTCAAATCATGAATAATAAGAGCAAGGCAAAACAAAACAACTTGGGTTTTCTTCTCATACCAGGCAAATGTGCAAAGATGACAAAAAGTAGGAATAGCTAATGCTGGTGAGGTTATGGACAGGAACAATAATGTACTGTTGGCAGAGCTGTGTATTGGTCCAACCATTCTAGAAAGCTATTTGTTTTGAAATGTTATGTAAAAAAGCAAAATATTATGAAAGCAAGTAAAATATTCATACCCTTTGACCCAAGCATAGGACCCAAAGAGGTCAACTATAAAAATAAAGTCCCCATATAGATCCAAATATTTATAGCAGCACATTTTGTAGTAGAAATAACTGAAAACAAAGTAGATGTTTGGGGAATGGCTAAACAAGTTGTGGTATATGACTGGAAAGAAACATTACTGCACTATAAGAAACAATGGCAAAAAAAAAAGAAAAGAAACAATGGCTATGACAAACACAAAGAAAGGTGGGGAAAATGCTTATGTGAACTAATACAAAGTGAAGTAAACAGCACCAGGACCACCACATAGAGTTCCACAATGTAAATGGAAAGAACATCTACAAAATAATCAAATTTGAATTCTGGGATGCTCTAATGATGAAATTTTGGCCCCAAAGAAGAGAAATTGAGAAGGCACTTCCCACTTATCTTTGAAGAGGTGGGGGACTATGGATGTAGAACACTGAATACAATATCAAACCTTATCAATGTATTGGTTAGTTTTGCTGAATTGCTTTTATTTCCTTTTTTAAATATTCTTTGTGATGGGGTATAGCTTTTGGGGTTTGGGAGAGGTGAGGGATGCACTGAAAAATGTAGGTAATTTAAAAGCAAAGAATACCAGTAAAATGAATTTAAATAAAAAAGAAAGTGCTTGATATGTTGTGAGAGATCATAAAAGGGAAAGTTTGCTGGCAGGAGCAAAAGATAAGGAAGATTATATAAAGAGGGAGTATTTCAGTTGGAGCTTGAAGGATGGGTAGGATTTCAACATGTAGAAAATTTGGGGAGTAGGTATGACAGGCTATAATTTCTTTGGTACCACACCCAGTCTCTTGCACAGATAGGCATGTGGTGAATGGCAATGGCAAAGGCACAAAAGAATAAAGCATGGGAATAACAAAACATCTGACTGAACAGAGGTCTAGTCAGAGGTCCTGGGTTCAAATCCTGACTCTGTCACTAATTATATAATCTTAAACAATCACTTTCCTTTCTTTGGAAAGTTTTTTTTTTCATCTGTAAAATGAGGAGTTTGAATAAGACAATTTCTAAGGTTTCTTCCAACTCCAGATGATGTGACTAGCGTGAGATATTAGTACTCTCTAAATCTTGATACCCACGGGGTAAAGCCCTAATTTCCCTCCCTACTTTGACTATAGCCAGTACATTTTTTAAAATTATGTCCCAAACTGGATACAATATACGTGATCTTTTTAAAAGAACTTCTCGGGGTGGGCAGCTGGGTGGCGCAGTGGATAGAGTACCGGCCCTGGAGTCAGGAGTACCTGGGTTCAAATCCGGCCTCAGACACTTAATACTTACTAGCTGTGTGACCCTGGGAAAGTCACTTAACCCCAATTGCCTCACTAAAAAACAAACAAACAAACAAAAAAAGTTACACACAGTTTTATAGCCCTTTAGGTATAGTTCCAAATTGCTCTCCAGAATGGTTGGATCAGTTCACAACTCTACCAACAGTGGATTAACCGTCTCAGTTTTCCCTCATTCTCTCCAACATTCAACATTAAAAAAATAATAAAGTACAAGTAAAGCTAGGGCAGGTTAGAGCCCAGCCATGGCTAACTTCTTTCAGCTCTTTCTACCACAGCCAACACCTACAATAAAAACACAGTTGCACACACCTCCTGGTTCATCCATTTAGATGTCATTTCTCATGAGCTAAAAAGAACTGAATCTATGACAGAGACCAGTTTCTACCACAGTTAAGGTACAGTCATGGGATGACCATCATCTTTCCCTTTTCTTCTCCCAAATGCCAAAATTCCCTCTGTCAGTGTATGTGGAAAATCTCCCTCCACCACCACCATTTCTGCGGTTCTGATCTCATGTTAGTTTCCTCTCTTTCCAAACTGGGGTGCTACAAATCCCAGGAATTTTTGTTTCCATCCAACCCATTGGTCAGGTTTGTTACTCCTGAAAGGAGATATTGTGAATTGTACCCTAAAGGCCCTGATCAAAACTAATTGATGGCAGGAGACAGTAGCATCAATGACTGCAGGAGCAAGAAGTCACAAAACATTGTTCCTACGAGTTAAAGATTTGGATTCTCCCCCCAACTAAAGGGACAAGAGGCTAAAGAAACATTCCCTATGCTGGAAAATAAAACAGTCAAATCATGATTATTTATGCAAAAAGAAGGAAAGAGAGAAGAGAGGAAGGGAAGGGAGGATGGGCATAAATAATATTTCAGGTCAATATTATAAATCATGCTTTGCTTTTAAAAACTGAGTTGCTCTATTCTGCTTTATTGTTTTTCTTTATCACAAGGGAGGTTTGCAGGAATCTGAAAAGGGCATACCAAGAAATGATGCATATGCTTTCAGACCAAGAAATGACATATATGCTCTCAGATATCATTTACATTAATTATACATCTTAAATAAAAGGGAGAGTTCTGTTGTGTGCTGGGTATAGGGTTGGGGAGGTGGAGAGGTGGTCAAGTCAAGTCAGCCAACATTTATTAAGCACCTACTCTGTGCCTGGTACTCTGCTGATGAGTAGTTTGGAGTGGATAAAAGTTATATGTATTTCCTCATCAATTAAGAAGAAATCATGAATTCTGAAATTCTGGCAATGAAATATGGGATGGTGGCTTTTTGGTTTGTTTGGTTTGGGGTTTTTTTTGGTTTGTTTGTTTTGTTGTTGTTTTTTAGCAAAACAAAATAACCATGAATCATTTAAATAAGACTTTAAAAGGGACTTTGCATACTAGACACCACCAGATCTAGCAATATTTGAGTCTGAGGCAGATGAGTTGCTAGGAGAGATGGGGGACATTTGAAAGCCCCTAATGGAAGGGGAAGCAAAGCTGGGCAGGAGGACATGAAGGAACATACTGAGAATGGAGCTATGACAGGAATGACTATGGGTTTGGGTTTTTTGGGTTTTTCGTTTTTGGTTTGAGCGAGGCAATGAGGGTTAAGTGACTTGCCCAGGGTCACACAACTAGCAAGTGTCAAGCGTTTGAGGCTGGATTTGAACTCAGGTTCTCCTGAATCCAGGGCCAGTACTTTATCCACTGTGCCAACTAGCTGCCTCCTATTTTATGACTATGTAAAACATTACCATATTAGTAATTTTGTACAAGAAAACTTGAATAAAAGAAAAAAATTATATAAAGTGAAAAATAGCATGCTTCAATCTGTTCCATCAATATCAGTTCTTTCTTTGGAGGTGGGTAGTATGTTTCATTAATAGTCCTTTAGAATTGTCTTAGACAATTCTATTGTTGAAAAGTCAAATCATTCACAGTTTTTCATTAACAATATAGCCACCACAAAAAGAGCTGCCTGCTATAAATATTTTTGTACAAATAGGTCTTTTTCTCTTTTGGGGGATGTCTTTGGATATAAACCCAGCAGTAGTATTGCTGGATCAAAGGGTATGCAGAGTTCTATAGCCCTTTGGGCATAGTTCCAAATTGCTCTACAGAATGGTTGGATCTTTTCACCAACAGTGAATTAGCATCCCAGTCAGTTTTCCCACATCGCCTCCAACATCCAAAATTTTCTATTTTTGTTGTTTGCCATTCTGATAGATGTGAAGTGATACCTCAGTTATTTTCATTTGCATTTCTCTGATCAATAGTGATTTAGAGCATTTTTTCATATGACTATAGATAGATTTGATTTCATTGTCTGTAAACTGCCTGTTCATATCCTTTGACTATTTATCAATTTGCGAATGACTTGTATTTTTATAAATTTGACTCAGCTCTTTATATATTTGAGAAATGAGACCTTTATCAGAGATATTTGTTTCAAAAATTCTTTCCCAGTTTTCTGCTTCCCTTGTAATCTTGGTTACATCAGTTTTGTTTGTGCAAAAGCTTTTTAATTTTATATAACCAAAATGATCTATTTTACATTTTGTTTTACTCTCTATATATTCTTTGGTCCTAAATTCTGATAGGAATTATTTTTACTAATTCAGAGCTTCATTCAGTTATTTCTCCATTGCATAAGGAATCCCAAGTGCTATCACTGCTCTTTAAATTTGGCAGACCTTGTTAACAAGGCCTAGTTATAGTTCTGACTAGATAAATTTAAGTGGCCAGTATTTAGACCTCTTACCCCCCAAAAAAGATTCTCTCTCAAAGTGGATTTAGTAAGACCAATTCAAGTATTTTCAACATTTTTACATATTTACTCCCCGAATTCATGACTTTTTCCTAATCAAAGAAGAAAAACATGTAACTTTTTGGTTTGGGGGGTTTTTTTGAAGGGCAATGAGGGCTAAGTGACTTGCCCAGGGTCACACAGCTAGTAACTGTCAAGTGTCTGAGGCTAGATTTGAACTCAGGTACTCCTGAATTCAAGGCCAGTGCTTTATCCACTGCGCCACCTAGCTGCCCCCAAACATGTAACTTTTACAAAACAACATTTGAAGTATTTCTTCTACCTTTTGATATGTTAGGTTTGGGTTCTGCCATAACCTAGCTCAGTGACTAAAGCAGATTCAAATCTCATTTTACATACTTCCCAATCGTATGTCCAACCAAAAGCAAGTCCCCTTCTTCATCTCAGTCTCCTTCCATTTGCAAAATAGAGATAATAATTTACATTTATCTCATAGGGTGTTGTAAGGATCAAATGAAATAATACAGATAATGTAGGCAGCCTTTTGCAAATTATAGTTTATTAGCATCATAATTATTGATCAAATCATTATTTCTCTCAACCTCAGTTTCCTCATCTGTAAAATAAAGGTGTATAGAACTAAATGATTTTTAAAGGACCTTCCAGTTCTGACATCCTATTAATCTACAAGTCTCTCTTTTGATATGTTCTAGCCTTTGCATCATATGGACCCTGGAGAAGGGAAAGATTTAAAAATGGCAAAGGAAATGATTTCAAAAACATCATTATTTTTAAAAAATAATTTAGGGGGGGAAAGGGAAAATAGCCAGATTTTTCCAGAGACAGAAAACAAGAATAATAGTGGGAAATTTTTTTGTGACTCCAAGGAAGCAAATGTTTCTGATTAGTAAACAAGATCAGCTGAGGTGGTTTGCCCTGCTGCATCTGTGGCTCCCATTATAGAGGCTGAATTATTGACATTCAAAACAGCCCAGTGACAGCCTTGTGAAGGCTGCCATCTAACGAGGATTGGAAGGAAGTACAGCCACACTCAGTAGGAAAAAGCCAGGGAAAGAGTTGGACAAGCTTACGGCATTGTTTAGGACTCAAGGCTTAATGTTCGTAAAACAGAGACTGAGGTAAAAGGGTAGTTCTTGCTGTTTGTTTGGTTGGTTATTTTTGTTTCTTTGTCTGGACCTGGACCTGTGATTTGATCAGGGTAGAGATGTTCCAGGAAGCATCTTCTGTGCAATTTGGAATTGCCTCTGCCCTGCTTGGCCAAGGTCACACAACTAGCATGTGTCTGAGGATGGTTTTCCCCACTTCAAATCTGTTGCTTTACCTGTTTGCTCCATCTTTAGGCAGTCTGTTGTCATAATGTATATCTCTCTTCCAGGAAGGACTCAGTTCAAAATCTCTCTAGTAGAAAACTTTTCTTAAGAGATTACAGGGGGGTAGCTAAGTGGCTCAGTGGATAGAGCACCAGCTCTGGAGTCAGGAGTACCTGAGTTCAAATCTGGCCTCAGACACTTAACACTTACTAGCTGTGTGACCCTGGGCAAGTCACTTAACCCCAATTGCTTCACTTAAAAAAAAAAAGAGATTACAGGACCTCATCTGTAAAATGAGGGAGTTCAAGGTCTAATTTCTATCATTGTTATCTAGAAGGTTTGAAAGAGGGAAAAGGTAAGATAGAGCTAAAATCATGGGAGAATTTGGAGGATGGCTATCTAGTTCAACCTATACTTGAACGAGATTCCCCCTACAACCTACTGACAAGTGGTCATCTAACCTCTGCTTGAATTCCTGCAGTGATGGGGAACCCATTATCTTACATGCCACCTAATTCCACATTGGATAGTTCTTATCGTTAGGAAGTCTTTCCTTATATAAAGCCTAAATTCTATTATTTCTCCCCTTTTGTTTATTCTCTTTTTCTTGGGCCAACAAGTACAGGTGTAATTACCCTCTTCTACCTAAGAGCCCTTTGATACTAAAGATGTCAATCATTTACACCCTGTCTTCTCTTTTCCAAGCTAAATAATCCCAGTTCTTTCCATCAGTCTTCATGTGTCATGAACTCAAGATCAAAGAGATTTTGGCAATAATTATTTTTCAGCAAGCATACTATATGTTGCTTAATCCCCAACCTGAATGTGAAATTGCTACCTCTAAAGTTAACTCAAGTCTAGATAGTTATTAATGTGCTAACAGAAACCTGGGCAAATGTTACTATAGAATTGGGGTTTTTAAACCATATGATATATTTAGTTCTTGTCTATACTTGGCTCTCCTTGGATTGGTCTCTTCTTTTTTCCTCTAATCTGAGATTTCCATAGTTTTCCCTCAAATAAATGTCCTCTGCAGCCGAGTGCTAATATTCTGAGAGAAGAAATCCAGTTTTTTGCCTTTCTTGCATACCCAGAGCTTTGACACACAATAGGAACTTAATAAATGCCGATTAACCAATTAGTCAAAGGAACTTGTTTCTACCACATAGAATAGTGAGAATTATAATCTTGCCATCACTTGACCCACCCAATAACCCTTGGAGATTAGTACTAAAATCATGGCCATTTTAGGGATAAAGAAACTGAGACTCAGAGAGATTAAGTGATGTCCTAATATTATTAAATGAAGGCCCCAAACCGAATGACAAACCTCCCTTACACACAAAGCCAAGGGGTAACAAATTAGTCGAGTCATGATTCACATTAATCTCTCCTAACTTTTCTTGTGCTCTTTCTGCTAAATAACCTTGCTTCTCTTACTGAGTCAATTGCTTTCTTTTTTTTCTTTTTAGTGAGGCAGTTGGGGTTAAGTGACTTGCCCAGGGTCACACAGCTAGTAAGTGTTAAGTGTCTGAGGCTGGATTTGAACTCAGGTACTCCTGACTCCAGGGCTGGTACTCTATCCAACTGTGCCACCTAGCTGCCCCTAGTCAATTGCTTTATTAACTCCTTTGAGATTCAGTTTCCAACATTCCTCCATTCTTTCGATTAAAAAATAGTTATTAAGGAGCTGCTGTCATGTGTTAGGCTTTAATGCCATTAAGATAGCTATGACAAAGACCCTGTCTTCAAGAGCTTTATAACCTAAATTGAGGGGGGAGAGGTACACAAATACAAGGGAGAGTGAGAGATGTAGAAACAAGAGAACCAGATAAAGTGTGACAGGAAATTTGAAGGAGTGACTTCATGGAGCATTTTCTAGAATGTTCTCCTTCCTCACCCCTGCCTCTTAGGATCCCTAGCTCTCTTCACAGCTCAACAGAACTGCAAACTCCTTCATGAAGCCTTTCCTAATCTCTCTAGGGCAGGGTTTCTTAACCCTTTTTTGGTGTCATGGATACCTCTGGCAGTCTAGTGAAGTCTACGCAACCTCTCTCAGAATAGTTGTTACAAAATGTGTAAAATAAATATATAGGCTTACAAAGGAAACCAATGATACTGAAATACATTTCAACCAGTCAACTAGCATTTATCAAGCACCAACCACGTGTCAGGCATTGTGCTAAACACTGGTGACACAAAGAAAGGCAAAAACCAGTCTCTATTCTCAAGGAGCTCACAGTCTAATGAGGGAGACCATGTGAAAACATGTTTTATTTTTGCTGTTCAGTCATCTCAATCATGTCCAAATCTCTGTAACCCCATTTGGGGTTTTCTTGGCAAGAATCCTGGAGTGGTTTGCCATTTCCTTCTCCAGCTCATTTTAAAGATGGAGAAACTGAGGCGAACAGAGTTAAGTGACTTGCCCATGGTTACACAGATAGTAAGTGTCTGAGGCCAGATTTGAACTCATAAAGATGAGTCTTCCTGACTCCAAGCCCAGTGCTTTATCCACTGCGCCACCTAGCTATCAAACAACTATGTACAAACAAAATATATAGCTATAGATGGATATACGTATTAAGTTGGGGGTAGTCTCAAATGGAAGGCACTAAGATTAAAGAGAAATGGGACATTTATCAAATTATATGGAAAAAATAGTTCAGGGAGCCCATTTTAAGAACTTCTGCCCTAGGATATTAGTGCTCTCTTTTACCCTTCCCCTAAATCACTGCATATTTAGATCATAGCACCTACTTCCAAGGGTGGTTGTGAGCCTCACATGAGATATTTTTAAGTGCTTAGCAAACCTTAATGCACTATATAAATGTTAGCCAGCCATACTTTGCTTGTATTCCGTATTTACTTCTACATGTACATATGTTGTCCCAGCAGAACATACACTCCCTCAAGGCAAAGACTGTTTAATTTTTGTATCCACAGCACCCAGCACAGTGCCTTGCCCATGGAAGATGCTTAATAAATGTGAAGAAAGGCACTTGGAAGGAGGGACATGCAAGTGACCACCATTCCAGTCATAGGGGACAGTATGAGGTGATACAGGAATATGTCAGAGAGTAAAACAAGAGTAGTTTCTTCATCTGTAAAACAGAAAATAAACCTTGTCCCTCCTTCCTCTAAGAGTTGTTGTGCAAATCAAATGAGGTCTTGTATTTAAAGTGCTTTGTACATCTTGAAGATGCCAGATGTCATTCTTTGGTTGCCTTCTAAGGATTATGATCTTGTTTCCTGTCTCACGGTTAAGGGAACAACAATTTAAAAAATCCTTGTTTCTGACTGGATTCTGTCCAGTTTTTAAAATTATTTCCCAGATCTTCCTTTGATAAAGGGCATCTTTATTACTTCTTAAGACCCTCCATTTCATGAGATAAAAGCCTTATTCATACTCAAAGCCTGTTGGTGAGGTTCTGTGACTGATAACATTAAATAATCCTGTCCTGGGAATGGCTTCCTCCAACCAGATCTGTTTGATCCAAGTAAAGGCTGCCCTCTGAGGTTCTCCGGTCTCACAATTGGGTTCCATCCAATGGGGTGGATGGGGTTAAAGGAAAAAAATCTATATGAAGTACATATTTCTTTATTGTTTTTCCTTCCTAGTGAAGTTAAAATAAGGAGAAGCTTCTTTGCTTCCTGAGCATGTTTATAAACCTCTTCTAAAATTGGAAGTAATTTATGACTGAATGTTCTGTAAAATTCAGCTGTGTATCCATCTGGTCCTGGTGCTTTATTACCTGATATGTCTTGTAGGGCATGTTTTAATTTCTTTTCATCCAAAGAACTTATTTAATTTTCCTTTGAGTCTGGCTTCAATAGTGCCAAAATCTCTATTTCATTCCTTCCTCCAGACCCACTCTACTCACCCCCTCCATGCAAACATACCCAAATCAAAGCCATCCCATAATCCTAGTATTCTGTCTTCCAGAGTTCCTACTTGGAAGGGTCATAAATCAACTAGGAGGTGTATGTATATGAGTGTGGTGTAGCTGAAAGAGCACTGATCTTGGGAAGATCTGGATTAGGTCTTGGTTCTGACACTTATGTGACCTTGGGCAAGTCAGATCATCTCTGAGCCTCGGTTTCTTCTGTAAAATGAACATTAAAAAAACTTGAACTATCTCCCTCTAAAGCAG
The DNA here is from genome assembly GCF_019393635.1 of Dromiciops gliroides. Taxonomy (NCBI): domain Eukaryota; kingdom Metazoa; phylum Chordata; class Mammalia; order Microbiotheria; family Microbiotheriidae; genus Dromiciops; species Dromiciops gliroides. The sequence goes on from NC_057861.1 coordinate 652,212,083, forward strand.
GGGTTGTGATATGCACACACACACACACACACACACATGCATGAATACACATACATATATGTGTATATGGTTTTTATCTTGTTAAATGTTATAGCTAAACGAATTGCATATAAGAAATGTCCATAATTTCTTCCTTCCTTTCTTTTCAATTCTGCAAGAAGTTTATTTTCTATGAACATATCAAAAAAATGTGGGGCTTGAATGTCATTCCTTCCCCTCTCGGTTAGGTGGTGGGGTCCTCTGTACTGGCCTTATAGTGAGGATGGGGTCTCATGTAGGCCATATTTTTTCCAAGTTTAACAGCAGAATTTTGTTTCCCATTAGCTCAGGACACAAGCACCTGGACTCTACCTTGAGACTTCTCCCTAGGCCCGCCCAGGAGCCTCCACCCTTGCTGCATAAATACAATCCTATTTGTTGTTCTTTGTATATGAATATGTTTGTATTTGTTGATGATTGTGAAGTTCATAAATAAAAATGAAGTTTGTTTTTTTTTAAACACTACTATCAGAATCAGATGCAATTCAGGAAATTTCACTATGTCTGCAAGGGTGACATCTGGTGGGTTCCAAGGCCTATTGCAGCTCCTTATGAGGACAGGAGTATAGATAGAATTTAAGGAAAATTGAAATGGTTGTACTAATTGCTCTGGCATGGATATAGCCAAAACAGAGATGGTCAGGATCTACAGATTAGTCAGACCTGTGGAGCAAAGCAGAGGGTCTGGAAATGTACAAGTGCTGGACAACAGGGAAAAAGCATAGATTGGTTGGTGGAAGATGAGAGTAATTCAGCATCCTTAACTCAACACGTTTCAAACTGAACTCATTACCTTCCCTCTCTAACCTGACTGACCCCTTCTGCAATCTTCCATTTCTGTTAATGACACTACTATCCTTTCAGTCACCAATGTTTGCAGTCTCTGAGTTATCATTGACTCTTCACTATCATATCATTAGAGCATCATTTTGGTCTTCCAATTTAAATTCTTTTCTAATACTTTGAAAACAATAAGAACAGTTGGATTTTCTTGTCCTCTATATTTTGTGGTTGAGTATTATTTGCCATGTAATGTGGTCAACTATAGAGTATTATTTGCAAAACCCTGAACATTCATTCCCTTCTCATATCTACATCAAGTATATCCTTGGTGCACATGTAGATGATTCTCATAAAATATTTTAGAGGTAGGAAAATGGGTTTATAGGTCAATTGCTGATATTGTCTACATTGGCTTTTTTATGAAGTCCGAGGTTTTTAATGGTTACTTTTCCTCTTTCAGATACTATGAGAATTGGTCTTTCAATGCCCTCAAAAATGTATTTATTACCTCCAGTTCAGCCATCATTTTTGTACACTTGATATAATTGAGATTTCCCCCTATTTTGTTTTTTTCAGCACCATTTCTACTTCTTCTAAAAGCCCTTCTGAGACTGTGATATTAACATTGTCCTTGACAGTTAAATGCTTTTATTATAATAATCTTTACAGATCTTTTCCATTTTCCATCTGTGTATTGTCCTTCACCCAGTTTCATCCTTAAATGCCTTTGGAATGACTTTGTTAAGTTGGGTTTCTCGCCAGCTTTTCCTTAAGCTTGTTTTACCTCCACTAATTCTTCTTTTGATAGACATAGTGCTCAGAATCTTCCATCAGCCTCCTCTATTAAATTTTATAATCCAGTTTATATTTTAAACTGGTTTTGTCCTTGGCTGCCATCTCTTTATTAGATAAGAAAAAGTTGTCTGATATGGTTTCTAGACTTTTATTTTCCTCATAATGGCAAATGACCTATTAAGCTTCTTTAGGAAATGTTTATTATCAGTGATAATGTCCATTCCTCCATCCATTTCTCTTTTTTGGTGTCAACAGTTTCCTTAAATAAGTCATGTTGTAGTTCTTTTGATTGCACACATAGTCATCTCATATCACAGAATATTCTATTATATTTATGTTACAATTTTCAGTCATTTCCAAGTTGATAGGCACCCATTTTGACCCATTTTGGAGGTAGCGTTTTTGCCACCATCCTACGATATCTTTTTGCTAGCAAGGAGATAAAGTACTTCACAATAGGTGCTGCTATAAATATTTTGGTACATATGAGACCTTTCTTTCTCTCTTTGACTTCCTTGGGATCCTTCACTAGTAATGGAATCACTGGGTCAAAGGGTATAAATAGCTTAGTACCTTTTCTTGCAAATGTTTTTTTCAGAATAGTTGAACTATTAGTTCAAAGTTCTACTAATAGTATATCGTTTGCCTTCTTTTCTATAGCTCTTATAGGACTGTTTCCACTTTTCGATATTTTGCCAGTTTGATGGACATGAAATGAAACCTCAGAATTGCTTAAATTTTTATTTCTATGATTAATGAGTTGGAGCATTTTCATATGGATGTTGATGGTGTCTAATTCTTTTTTTGAAAAACGTGTTAATATTCTTTCACCACTTGTTATATTTGTGTCAGTTTCCTATATACTTTAGACATCAGGCTTTTTTGTTGGAATATTTTTAACAAGGTGGCAGGGTGTTGGGTTGGTGTTTTTTTTCCACTAATGTTTGCCCTCCATTGTTTTTGTGTTTTTAATTTCTTCAAAGACCAGGACCATGTGTAACGCTCTCTTTATTTGATTCATACAATATTAGAGTTGGAAGGGACTTGAGTTCATTTAGTGCAACCTCCTTCCTGGTTCATGAATTCCCTCTACAACAAATGGAAGCTCCCATTTTCACAGCTCTCATGAAATGCCTAAATAACAACTATCACAAGGAATAACAACTCCAGTGTCTGTTCCACATTATTGTCCATAAGCCCAGGCTCACATGCCAAATGCCGGCTCACTCAGTCTTGCTGTGAACTATCCATCTCATTCCGTAACTAGTCCTGCCAGGGTACCAAAGGAAGATGCTAAACTGTAACAAGCTTCAGCTTTGTCTCTGGGTCCTCACCATGGCTCCTCTGGCAATAACACATTCTAAGATACAAAGGGACATGGGGCCAGGCACAGAGAGGCTGGTGAGTCTAAGAATGTTAGCAGTGTTCAAGGAGAAGCCAACACAAAGCGGCAATAAGGAGACAGTTAGTAGCTGGCTGGGCTCTAGAAGCCATCTGGAGTAAGAAATCTGTTAACAGCCTTGGAGTGGGAGAGTTTGGGGTTTGGAACAAGCTACACTGCCCCTCCCTTACAGAGTAGATTATTTCCCAAACATATCAAGAAGCAAAGGGGGTACAATGAAGAAAATGCTGAACTTGAAGTCAAGAGATAACAGGGTTCAAATCCCACCTCTGACACTAGTTGGTAAGCATCTTCTTGCATAGAAAGACCATTCCACTTAGAGTCAGAGGACCTGAATTTGAATCTTAGCTCCTTCACCCCACTACCTGACCTCTCTGGGCCTCAATTTCCTCAACTGTAAGAAATGAGAGAGTTAGACTAAATGACATATAAGATCCCTTATATTTCTAAATCTATGATCAGACTATCGAAGAGTTCTGTGACCATAGACACATCAAAATTTTCCCATGTCTCAGTTTCCTCATTCTTAGAATGCTTATAGTAAAACCTGTATCACTTACTTTAAAAGGTTGGTGAGGCCAAATGGGAAAATACATACAAGTGCTCTGGAAATTTTAAAGGCATATGTATATGTCAGGTATTGAAGGAATAACCTTACACTGAGATGAGAAGGGGAAATGAACTACTGAAACAGAATAGCCATTTTGGCATGGCTCTTTCTATGATAGATTCAAGAAGTTCTGACTTCTTAAATAACAATCTTTATTTAAATAAAAGGAAATTTCATAGATGTGCAAACTAGAAATGCATGAAACTTTGAACTCTGTTCAATGGATAGGAGCATAAGGAAATGCTTATTTGGCTGCTACAGAAACATAACCACTTGCCAAGATTGGAGTCCAATTCTTTCTCCATTCTAGTTAAAAAACCATGATGGCACCCTGTTACCTTCTGTACATCTCTCTCCATCCATCAGCATGTCCCACTAGTTTCTTTCATAACAAAGGTAAGAGAGGGGACCAAGTAGATCACTTCATACATGGTTGCAGAGTCCCCAGAGGTCAGTCAGTCAGTCATTAAGAGTTTAGTATTTGCTAGGCACCATATTAAATGCCAGGGATACAAAGAAATGCAAAAACAGTACCCTATCTTCAAGGAGTTCTCATTCTAATGGAGAAGTCAACATGAAAAAAACAGTATATACAAGATATATATGGTGAGTTGGAAGGTGATCTCAGAGGGTGGACACTAGCAGTTGAGAAGGTATCCTGCAAGAGATAAAATTCAGGCTGTCTTGAAGTAAGCCAGTGAAATCAGCAGGTGGAGATGAGGAGGGAGAAGATTCCAGGTATGGGGAATAGCCAATAAAAAGGGTTAGAATCTGGCGATTGAGTGTTGTGTGTGAGAAACCACTAGAAGGCCATGGTCACTGGACCATATAGTACATGGAAAGACCAGTGAAGACAGGAAGGGACAAGGTCAAGATGAACTTTTAATGCAAAACAGAATTTTCTATTTCGTCCTGGAGGTAACAGGGAGCCATTGTAGTTTACTGAGAGGGGGGAGTGACATGGTAAGACCTATGCTTTAGGAAAATCTTTTTAATAACTGAGTGGAGGATGGATTAGAGTGGAAAAAGAGAACTGAAGAAGGGACACCAACGATAAGGCTACGACAATAATCCAAGAGTAAGGTGGTGACTGTGTAAATGGAAAGAAAAGGGCATAGGTAAGGGATGCCATAAAGGTTGAAATGATGACTTGGCCCTCAGAACTGGTCCATGGTCAAGTATCAAGGCTGGGAATCAAACATAGGTCTTCTGTCTCCAAATCTAGTTCTCTCTCTATGAAACTATATTCCCCTGAGCCACTGAACTCCTACTGCCAGATTTCTTTACTATATTTTATAAATAAATTTTCCTTCCAGTGCAGAGATCAGGTTCATCCTGTCATAAGGTACCTCCCTAGTATATATCAGTATGAGATCTGGTATCAGCTATTTCAGAGAGAAACTGGGTTGTTGTTTCCAGATTTGTTTTGAGTTTAGAATAATCAAAATTGCAGGTGATCTGTGATAAAAAGACATCATGGGGGCAGCTAGATGGCACAGTGGATAGAGCACCGGCCCTGGATTCGGGAATACCTGAGTTCAAATCTGGCCTCAGACACTTAACATTTACTAGCTGTGTGACCCTGGGCAAGTCACTTAACCCCAATTGCCTCACTAAAAAAAAAAAAAAAAAAAAAGACATCATGCACACTAAAATATTTAGAGCAGAACTTTTTGTGGTAGCAAAGAACCAGAAACAAAGTTGATGCCCATTGATTGAAGAGAGGCTAAATAAGTTGTGGTACATGGATGTCATGGGATGCCACTGTTCAGTAAGAAATAATGAATATGGGGCAGCTAGGTGGTACAGTGGATAAAGCACTGGCCCTGGATTCAGGAGGACCTGAGTTCAAATCTAGCCTCAGAAACTTGGCACGTACTGGCTATGTGACCCTGGGCAAGTCACTTAACCCCCATTGTCCCGCCCCCCCCCCAAAATGAATACAAGTTAAGTACATAAAGATTTACACAGACTGATATTGACTGCAGTGCCAGACTCATGATAAGAATTTGTTGACTTGGGGCAGCTAGGTGGCGCAGTGCATAAAGCACAGGCCCTGGATTCAGAAGGACCTGAGTTCAAATTTGACCTCAGACACTTGACACTTATTAGCTGTGTGACCCTGGGCAAGTCACTTAACCCTCATTGCCCTGCAAAAAAAAAAAAAAAAAAGAATTTGTTGATTTGATAAAAAATGAAGTCATCGGAACCAGGAAGGCAGCATACACAATGACTACAACAGGGTAACTGGAAAGAACAGCAAAACAACTGACAGTGAATGTTGTGAAATTCTAATGTCCAACCTTGGGTGCAAAGAAGAAATATGGACCTCTTTCCCTTCTTTGCAGATTCTGGGGACTGTGAATAGAACCCTGAAGATTTTTTCAATGTGTTAGTTAGTTTTGCTAAATTGTTTTTTACATTTTAAAAAATTCTTTGTTATAAAGGCTGGCTCTCTGAAAGGGGAGGGTTCTATTGAGAAATGTCAGCTATATAAAACAAAAGGTATCAGTAAAGTTTTCTTTGAAAAAAAGAAACACAATGAAAGATAAAAACAAATGATAGGTGAACCAGAGGGTAATGGGAGAAGACATGATCTATGCAATAATGACTTAGAAGACAGATACCACCAAAGAAATGCATGATCAGAAAGGAAAAATGTGGTTAGCCAAGTATCAAAAGATGTAGAATTGGAAGGGACCTTTGAGGCCATCTAGGGCCAACCCACACCTGAAAAAAAATCTACAACATATCTGACATGGAGCCATTCAGCCTTTGCCTGAACACCTCCATCTTCAAAATAGCCGTTTTAATTTTCAGATAATTGTATTTGTTGAACAAGTTTTTTCTTACTCTCAGCATGATTTGACCCCTTCACAACTTCTGCCCATTTGTGCTAGATCTCCTGTCTAGAGCCAAGCAGACTAAAAGAATAATCTTTCTTCCATAAAACCCTCTTCAAACATCACCTGCAGCTCCTTCAACTAGCCCTTCTATTCCTCAGGTCTTTCATCATCCTGGCTGCCAACCCTAGAATCTCTGTAGCTTATCAATTTGCTTCCTAAGATGTGGCACGCCATGCTTCAGATCTGGTCTGACCAGGGCAGAGCACAGCACGCTCATCTTCCTTCTTGTTCCTGGACTCCACATCTTTCCTAATGCACCCTGAGATCATATTAGCTTTCTTGGCTGTCATATACCACACTGTTGTCACAGATCAAGGTTGCAGTACAACCACTAAAACCTCCAGATCTTTTAAAAAAACAAAACTGTTGTCTAACTGTGCCTCCCCCATTTGTAAAGCTGATTTTTTGAACCCTTGTTTATACTTAACATTTATTGTTTATTTAATCTTGCCTTTAGAGGCATCTTGGCATAGATTAGAATGCTGGATCAGGATTCAGGAAGTGGCTCTAATAGCATGTAATCCTGGACAAGTCACTGAATTACCATGTGCCCCAGGTAATTCCTTCTACTTAACTACTAACGAAATCACAGGATCTGAGGCAACTTCACAGAGCAGTGGATAAAGTACTGAGACTGAAGTCAGGAAAATTTGATTCTGCTTCCAGCACTTACCGAATACTCCCACCCACTCCCCAGAAAGTCACTTAACTTCTGCCTGCCTCAGTTTCCTCAACTGTAAAATGGGAATAATAGTTCCCACCTCCCAGGGTCATTGTGAAAATCAAATGAGATAATACCTGTAAAGTACTTAACACAGTGTCTGGCATATTGTAGGCACTTAATAAATGCTTGTTTCTTTCCTTCCCATTAATTTGTCTTACTATATTTAATATAACATTCTAGCTCAATGAATGACCCTGTGGTCAACCTGGTGACAAGCTTCTCTGCATTTAGCTGGGCTGGTCCTTAGATAATAGATACGTGTTCAGTCCATTGTCAGCCTCACATGTGAAACTTTTCCAGCTTGGTAAAACCTTTGAGAAATCTGCTGTCAGCAGTCATCTCCATGCCATAATAAGGCACTGGAATAGGAGCTTATTAGAAGAGAATCTGCTTCTGGGAAATTCATCTGTGAGAGACAACTGTCTTTTCTTAGTTTAAACCACAGTATTTAAATCTACAAGGAACCTTTGACATTGTGTGCATTATTTTGCAGATGAGGAAATAGAGTCAGAGAGTAAAAGGGAATTGCCCAAATCACCACAACTATTAAGGGACATTGTCAGGCTCATACTTCAAGCCTAATAATTCAGTATAATGCCCTTTCCACTACACTACCCTGCCTAGGGTACCTGTGCTAGGAAATATGAGATGATCCAAATCCCACTAGCTCCACAAATCATATGGTTGCTCAATGAATATTCAGAATGTCAAAATGTAAAATCATGAATCAGCTGGTTTCCCATATTGGGCTTAAAAGATACATGGTACTTTTTTTTAAGGATACAGCTTGTTAATGAATTACATCAGCTCTACCTGATGAAAGACTTCTAGAAAAGCTCTTCTAGAAAAACTAACAGATATTCCAGTAGATATTTTGCCCATTTAATAAGCCAAAAACAGAAAAAGATCAAAGATGCAGACAAAATGTCAGACCTTATTACTTCCTGCCCCAAAAGGCAACTCCAAGAACATGAACAACTACCAAGTCATGTGCTTACTGTCTCATATTTATAAAATATTTATGAAAATAATCCTTGCATGCATTAGGAACATCCCAAAGAGTATAAGAAAACAGGTAAGTTTCACATGTGATGCCTCATGGTAGTTTTACAATCATACAAGTGACTAATGATGTAGTGAATAAGATCCCATTGTACATATTTAATTTGGTGATGATAATAACAGCTAGTATTTCTGTAGTTCATTAAGGTTTACAAAGCACTAACACTTGTTATTTCATTTCATTTGATCCTCAACACTTCCTTGTGAGGGAGGTGCTAGAATTATCTTCACCTTACAGATGAGGAAACTGAGACTGAGAGATGACTCACTTAGAGTTACATAGCTAGCATATATCTAAACTAGGATTCAAGCTCAAGCCTTCCTAACTCCCAGATGATACTCTATCTACTCTACCACCTACTTGCCACCTTAAAGGCTCTTGTACAACAAAATTTCTCCCATATGAAAAATTTTTAAAGTTCCTTGAGTGATGTAAGAACAGAGATAAATTTTGTTCATAATCCTCTGATCATTAAGATCAAATGAGACACATTCACCAAAGGTGTCAGCCATTGTTATGGAGGAGATCTAGCACAAAGTCTAAGTAGAAGAGGGATTCTTTATAGATTGAGAGTTCATTCATCCAAATGGTATTGTTTACAGAAAATGGTATACTGATTAAAACAAGCCATGGAACATTGCAGGTCCTGAATGAAATTCATGCCCCATTCCCAGTCCAAGAGTTTGGGTTAATTATCCATTTTCCCCTCCATTCTATTTACCCCCTTTGTACTTTTCCCCCCTTCTTTCACCCTATTCCTCCTCACCGACGTTTTACTTCTTACCCCTGCCTCCCCCAATCTGCCCTTCCTTTTTATCACCCCCCTCTCTTTTCTTTACCCTTTTCTCCCTTGCTTTTGTCCTCCCTTCTCAGTCCCCCCCTTTCCCTTCCCCTTTTGTTTCCCTAAAGAGTGAGTTAAGTTTCTTTATCCCAATGAACGTATATGTTATTCCCTCTTTGAGTCAAATCTAATGAGAATAGGGTTGAAACCATGTTCCCCCCTCCTTTCTTTCCCTCTATTATAATAGGTTTTTTTCCACCTCTTCATATGATATAATTCATCCCATTCCACCTCCCCTTTCCTCTCCTCCCCATAGACTCCCTTTTTATCTCCTTAATTCTTTTGTATCATCACATCAAAGACAATTTATATTTATACCCTCTATATAAAGTCCTTCTCTCTGCCCAAATACATTTACAGTTCTTAAGAGTTATGAGTATTATCTTCCTGTGTAGGGATATAAACAGTTTAACCTAATAGGGTAACTTTTTTTTCCCCCTCTGTTTACCTTTTTAAACTTCTCTTGAGTCTTGTATGTTGAGATCAAATTTTCTATTCAGTTCTGGTCTTTTCACCAGGAAAGATTGAAAGTCCCCAATGTCATTAAATGTCCATCTTTTCCCCTGAAAGAAAATGCACATTTTTGCTGGGTAATAGATTCTCGGCTGCAATCCAATCTCCTTTGCCTTCCGGAATATCATATTCCAAGCCTTGCGGTCCTTTAATGTTGAAGCTGCCAGGTCCTGAGCAATCCTGACTGTGGCTCCATGATATTTAAATTGCTTCTTTCTGGCTGCTTGGAGTATTTTCTCCTTCACCTGATAATTCTGGAATTTGGCTACAATATTCCTTGGAGTTTTCCTTTTGGGGTCTCTTTCAGGAGGTGATCGATGGATTCTTTCAATGATGATTTTATCCTCTGATTCTATGATATCAGGGCAGTTCTCCTTAATAATTTCCTGGAATATGGTATCTAGATTCTTTTTCTGGTCATGGCTTTCAGGCAGTCCAATGATTCTCAAATTGTCTCTCCTCGATCTGTTTTCCAGATCAGTTGTCTTTCCAATGAGGTATTTCACATTTTCTTCTATTTTTTCATTTTTTTTATTCTGCTTGACCGATTCTTGGTGTCTCATGGATTCCTTTTCTTCCAACTGTCCCACTTTAATTTTTAAGGCATTGTTTTCTTCAGTGAGATTATGCACCTTTTTTTCCATTTGGCTAAGTGAATTTTTTAAGGTATTGTTTTCTTCAGTGAGATTATGTACCTTTTTTTCCGTTTGGCTAAGTGAATTTTTTAAGGTATTGTTTTCTTCAGTGAGATTATGCAGCTTTTTTTCCATTTGGCCAAGTGAATTTTTTAAGGCTTTGTTTTCTTCAGCTTCCTTTTCTAAGCTGCTGATTCTTTTTTCATAGTTTTTTTGTGTTGCTTTCATTTCTCTCCCCATTTTTTTCTTCTACCTCTTGCAATTGATTTTTAAAATCCTTTTTGAGCTCTTCCAGGAAGGCTTTTTGTTCTTGCGACCAATTCACCTTCCCTTGTGAGGCTTCAGATGTAGACAATTTGAGGCTATTGTCCTCATCTGAGTTTGTGTTGGCTTCTTCCCTATTGATACAGAAGCTCTCAATGGAGAGGGCTCTTTTTTGCTTCTTACTCATTATTGCAGCTTATTTATTTATTCTTTAAGTTGAGGTCTGCTCTGGGGGCACCAGGGTCCCTGTTTTGGGCTTCTTGTGCAGGTGTATAGGTGCTGTGTGACCGGGCTTTTACTCTGAGGCCTTTATGGTGTGTGGAGATCCCCTGTCCTGCACTTCCTGTCTGATTGTGCTCGGCCAGCCAGGCGCCAGACCCCGGCGTCTGATCCCGCCGTTCGTGGCCCTCTCGGCCGGTGCAGGTAAGTTTTTCCACTGTCCTTCTTGGCCACCAGATTTTTGAACCAGGGTCCGGGAGCCTCAGTTGTTCGGCTGTGACCCGCAGCTCCTGCTGATTTGCCCCGACCCCCTCGGCGCTGGGTTGCTGCCCTGCGCTGGGCCTCCCTTTTGCCCGAGTCAGACCGACCTTTTCCTGAAGTCTTCTAAATTACCTCTGGTTGGAGGACTGTGTCTCTCTGTCTCTTTGCAGGTTCTGTAGTTTCAGAATCCGTCCAGAGGCTTGATTTAATGTTCGTTTTGAGGGAACAGAAGGAGAGCTCAGGCAGCTTGCTGCTTCCTCTCCGCCATCTTGGCTCCGCCCCCTAATTATCCATTTTATACTTTGAAAGATACCTATAATCCAGACCATAACATGCAATTGGATGGAAAACATAGAATTTGTCCAGCAGTACATATATTGAACAGACCCTGAAAATGATCAATGAATTAAGCCCAAAACTGAATAGGCTAGAATAAAAATGGGTTGGATTGCTTTGGGGGGACTGTAACTTCTTTTAATGACCCCAAACTTGTCCTTGCAAAAAAGTCCCGTTTTAATGCTGACATTGTTCTGATAAGGTTCTCTGGTTTCTATCTATTAAACACTACAATCCCTAAAGATTGAAAGTAAAGATCATACAGCGGTCAATGGAGAACATAAGCAGGCTATGATGCATAAAAACAAGGAATTAATAAGTAGAAACAGTAATGGATGTCCAAAAACCATATGACCAGAAAAGAGTCTGGTCAGACAGGAAGAGTGAAATATAATCAATGGACAGTTCCATTGGTATCCTTGCAACTGGAAGAAGAAAACCCCCCAGAAAGCTGATGGACCTCTATCATGAATCTATACTAGAACTTCGTGACACAGGATGGGCAGGAAGGGATGGATTGCAGTCTGCATATCCACATGAATGAGATCACAGATTGAATGTGTTTAAATAAGGAAGTGGGACACATTATAACATAAAAATCAGAAAAAAAAGAATACAGGAAGGGGTTTGAATGTTGTTGGGGTACTTTGTTTTTGTTTTTAAATTTTACTGAATATCTTAGACATGGAATAAAGGAAATTTTGAATAAATTACAAATTTGTTCATACAAAGGGCAAGCATCCCAGCTGTTGTGTGGCTAATATCCAGAACTACAGATATGATACATCTAGCTAATTCAAATTCAAAACATCTTTGATTTAGTTGTTTTGAGTCATGTCCAACTCTTCATGACTCCATTTGGAGTTTTCTTTGCAAAGATACTGAAGTGGTTTGCCATTTCCTTTGCCACCTCATTTTACAGGAAATTGAGGCAAACAGGGTTAAATGACTAAAGTCACACAGCAAGTACTTGTCTGAGGCCAGATTTGAACTCAGCAACATGAGCATTCCTGACCCCAGGCCTAACACTCTATCCACCGAGCTACCTAACTGCCCTTTAAACATGTTAGATGTCCTAAATTTCATGTGCTTTGACCATTAGTAAAAGTGATTTAAGGTGTTCTGCCTTCTTACAGGTCTTTCAATGCTGTTCACTTGTATCAGGACACTTCCTAACTGAAAGCATGAACTATTTATAGGTAGAAAGTTGTATATGTAATGGGACCCTTTCATAGTCATGGAAATTAGCTGTCTGTCCTGTTCAAGTTATGTCTAAGATAAAATATCCTAAAATATAACTTCCTTCCCCCCCAAAAAAACTCTAAAGTGCATGGATGTCTTTACTAGAGAGCAGTGTGGTCTAGTGGAAGGCACAGTTGACTTGGAGTCAAGGGAAACCCAGATTCAAATGCCACTACCTCTGATGCTGTTTGATCATGGGCAAATCACTTAACCTCTCTGACCATGGGGACAATAATCTGGATTATTTACCTAAACCAAGAATTAAATATTATAATTTCTGCAAAGCACTTCTCATGCCTCAAAATTAGTCACAGAAATCATAGCAGTGATATTAAATTAGAAAAAAATGAATGAAAATTACTTAAGCTATCCAATAGGAATTTAGGGAGGATAAAAAGTGTTACTGACACACACATTTCAGAATACACTTCCTACCTTCCTATTTAGAGTAATGACTAACACTATTAAATTTCACAGGGCGAATATGAAAAATATTCTTTATGTAAGCACATAATGACCTGGGTCATCTCTCTGGGTGATGGGGACAAATGGGGATTAAGATTTATCAATACTATTTTGCAAAAAGTAATGTTAACACTATGATCATCCAAAGAATTCCAAATAACATTGTATCTTTCCAGAGAAGCTATTTTATGAAAAAAATTAGGATAGTTTGAGGAACTTACCTACCTTGCCTTGGTGAGTATCCATTTCCATTTTTATTACCAAACTCATTGCATGCTATCTAGATTCCCCCACCTCTTAACCCCTGAATTGAGATTGTATGTTCGGTTTGGGTTTAGGTGGTGTTTTTTATTGACTGTTTTTAAGGGAAAAAGTCAATAGAGAGAAGCCCAAACTGAATTTTTTGAAAAACCTTTACAGTGAGCTTCTAGAAACTTTACTGTGATGAATCAATGTTTTTACCCCAAGGATGTATTATCTAATTCTTCTGTGTAGGCAGGCTTTCCACCAGTACTTCTAGTAGCTCATGCATACTTTCTCATCCTGTGCAATTCTTGATCAAATCGTCCCCAAGTTCTCTGTAGAGCATCCACCTAACCCACTAAAGGTATCCCTCTGCTTGTTAACATTTTGTGACTCCTGTTATGACATTCAGTATCCATCTTGGTCTGCTACATGACCAGGTCACCTCCTTTTCCCGTTGTGTACATCCTTGATGTCTTCACTTCTCACAATCAATGTCTTTAACCCCTCAAAACTTTGGGATGGGGAGGTACAACACTCTTCCTATTTGTTAGTAAAATAAATTTTTTAAATCCCAACTATTTTATCATCCTTGTTCAAAATAACTATCAATTTCAAAACTTTAAAAATCCATTAATATTCATTGTTTTAAGTGAGGAAAAGGAGAAAAGTTTCTGGGTCTAAAATACTTTAGTGCAAAGTTTATGGACTACATAGCACTCAGTTTATCTGGGAAATTTCTTCTCTTCTGTAGATTATTTTGCTAGAAACAATCCTTGGAGATGATTGCAAATGCAATAATTACCGAGTTAAATGAAAATAGATTTTTGAACTAATTCCTTTTCGTGTTATTTTTGGCATGCTTGCTGGAGCAGTGGCATGGTGTAATGTTGACATAACTGGTTTCTTGGAAAACAAAATTTGTGACAATTTGCTCCATTCTGTTCCAGAGACAATCTGAGGCTTTTAAAGTGGGGCTAAAAATGCACATAAATCTGCCCACACACAGCTGCTTCTTGTTTGACATTGTCAAATTTTCTTAATTAAAATTTGAGGTTTTATGCTCAGCCTTTTTTTTTCCTTTTGTAAATTCCAAATGATGATAAGCTTCTTTTAGATCTCTGGAAGCCTGTGAAAAGTCAGATTACAAAGGTCTTAATTGTTTTATCTGAACTCCTGGTTCTTAAGTTTATATTTAGCGCAGTTATGTAAATTTTTTCCCATTCCATCTGAGCCTGAATAGGCTCAGCTAGTCTTTGGTAGGGAAGAGGACATAATTCATAATATAGACAATGGCATGCTGGACCGGGCGTCAGAAAGACTTCCATTTGAATCCCATCAGACACTCACTGACTGTGTGATCTTGGGCAAATTACAACCTACTTGAGTCTTGGTTTCCTCATCTGTAAAATAGGCATCATGGCACCTCTTTCACAGTGTTGTAAGTCTCAAATGAGTCAATGTATATAAAACACTTTGCAAAATTTAAAAGAATATATGTGTCATTATTAAACCTTAATAATGTTACTTTTATTCAAGTTTGTTGCAGGTATCCATGAGATAGCCATTTCTAGGAATAAAATGTGGCTTAATGGTAAAGGTACTGAAATGAATCCAAATCTAGAATGACTGAATTATTCTGCATACGACTCTACTCAACTAATTAGCAGAACATTGGGTAGGAATAAAGATTAAAACTGGAGTGACCTAGAGGCTAAGATTTTCCTGTCACCTAAACCTGAATTTGCTTCACAGCATACTGTATCAATTTCTTGACAACTGAGTCAAGTAGGAATCTTACAATGGAAACCGTTTCTTGGTTACTCTAAGAAGAGATCCTGCTTTATAGACAAGAGGAGCCAATCCCAAGGATCCTTCATATAACTGGAACAACATGGATTGTAACTGGATACTTCCTGCCTTTTCACCCACTTGTTCAGTCCTTTGTAATCTTGTTTCCAGCATCATCCCTCCACTGAAAATGTTCTATCCAAAGTTATGATTCTTAATTGCCAAATCTGATGTCTTTTCTCAGTCATCATCCATTTCGACCTCTGCCAAATATGACACTGCTCAGGATCTTCTTCAAGATATTCTTCCTCTCTGGGTTATTGTGACACTGCTCTCTTTGTTCTTTTCCCGCCTGCATATGACCAGACTTTATCAGTTTCTTTTTCGGGATTAGTATCCATATTATGCCCCCAAATTGGTGGTGTACTTGAAGGTTCTATCCTGTATTCCCTCCTCCTCCTTTTTCCTCTCTTCTTCTTCTTCTTCTCTCCCTCCAACCCCCACCCTCCCTCCCTCCCCCTCTCTCTCTCTCTCTCTCTTTCTCTTTTATCCCTCCCTCATCTATTCCACCACTTCCCCAGGTTTTAATTAGCATCTCTGTACAACTGACTCCAAAATCTACATTTCTAACCTAGTCTCTCTTGAGCTCCACTCTGACAGCACTAACTGCCTATTGGACATTTCTAACTAAATGTCCCATAGGCATCTCAAACTCAACATGTTTAGAATACAATTTATTATCTTTTCCCCCAAATCCAGTTTCTGGACTTCCCTATTTCTGAAGGGGTTATCACCATCCTTAGAGCCCTCAAGGTTTGTAACTTTGGTGTCACCCTTGACACCTCACTCCCTAACCCCACATATTCAATAAGTTGCCAAATCTTGCCATTTTACCTACATATCTCTTGCACATGTCCTCCTCATAAAGTCAGTACCCTAGTTTAGGCCCTCATCACCTCCTTTCTAGACTATTGCAATAAGCTTCCCCAATTGTCCCACATTTCTCTCCATTCTTGTTTATAATCCAGGGAGCTAACTGATTTTCCTAAAACAAATGTCTAATCAGATACATATCCTTATTCAATAATCTCCTGTGAATCCTTATCTTTTTGTTGTTGAGTAATCAGTCATATCCAATTCTTCATGACCCCATTTGGTGCTTTCTTGGCAGATAATGTAGTGGTTTGTTATTTCCTTCCCCAGCTCATTTTACAGATGAGGAAACTGAGGCAAACAGTTACGTGACTTTCCCAGGGTCACACAGCTATTAAGTGTCTGAGACCAGATTTGAACTCAAGAACATGAGTCTTCCTGACTCCAGGCTGTAATATGAATGTATGTATGTATTTATTTATTTTGGAGGGGGGGGCGAGGCAATTGGGGTTAAGTGACTTGCTCAGGGTCACACAGCTAGTAAGTATCAAGTTTCTGAGGCCAGATTTGAACTGAGGTCCTCCTGACTCCAGGGTCAGTGCTCTATCCACTGTGCTACCTAGCTGCCCCATGTAATATGTATTTATAACAATTAATTCTTTACAAGGCCTGGCCCATCCACTTCATCACCTAGCTGTCCAGCCAGAACACATTACTAGACTATAAATTCCTCAAAGGTAAGGACTGTTTCACTTTTTGTCTCTCTGTCTATATTCCATTTTACTTACTCCAATCATTCTCTGCTGCCTTCATTTTTTTTTTTTTTGCGGGGCAATGAGGGTTAAGTGACTTGCCCAGGGTCACACAGCTAGTAAGTGTCAAGTGTCTGAGTCTGGATTCGAACTCAGGCCCTCCTGAACCAGGGCTGGTGCTTTATCCACTGCACCACCTAGCTGCCCCTCCAATCATTCTCTGAACACCTATCCCTTCCCATGGGGCTAATTTCACTCTGCCATTCATTTGCAATTACCTGGCCGTTCTCACTGAAGACATAACCTGTGACCATGTATGTGGACTCCCTGGTTCATTCTTTAAGGACTTTAAAAAAAAAAAGTATTTTATCCCCCCCACCAATTACATGTAAAAACAATTTTCAACATTCATTTTTTTTAAAGTTTTGAGTCCCAAATTCTCTTCCTCCTTCCCTTCCCTCCCCTCTCCTCAAGAAGATAAGCAATCTGATAGAGGTTATGCATGTGCAATCACCTAAAACATATTTTCATATTAATTATTTTATGGAAGAAAACTCAAACAATTGCCTCATACTTTATATTGTTTGCATAGTAAAGTGAATCTGAAGAACTGTCCTAGATAGTGGTGTAAACAAATGTGATCATGTATATTTCATTTTTGGTTCTACCCATACTTTTTGTACAACATTAAACAAAGTGGACCTATAAAGAAAATGGTGTACTTTGGTCTGTACTCACACCCCATCAGTTCTTTCTCTGTAGGCAGACAGCATTTTTCATCATGTGTCCTTTGGGATTGTCCTGAATCATTGTATTGCTGAGAATAGCTAAGTCATTCATAGTTATTCATCATATAATGTTACTGTTATTCTGTACAATGTCCTCCTCATTCTACTCACTTAACTCTGCATCAGTTGATGTCTTTCCAGGTTTTTCTGAAATCATCTTACTTGTCATTTCTCATAGCACAAGAGTATTCAATTACAATTATATACCACAACTTGTTCAGTCATTCCCCAATTCATGGCATCCCATTAATTTCTAATTCTTTGCCATCACAAAGAGTTGCTATAAATATTTTTGTACAAAACGTCCTTTCCCCCCTCTTCTTGAAAACTCTTTGGGATACAGATCTAGGAATGGTATTGCTGGATCAAAGAGTATGCAGTTTTATTGCCCTTGGGCATTGTTGCTCTCCAGAATGGCTGGATCAGTTCACAACTCCACTTATTTCCCACATCCCCTCCAACACGTACCATTTTCCTTTTCTATCATATTAACTAATCTGAAAGGTTTGAGGTAGTACCTTAAAGTTGTTTTAATTTGCATTTCTCTGAGCAATAGTGATTTAGAGCATTTTTCATAGATAGCTTTGATTTCTTTGTCTGAAAAACATCTGTTTATAGCCTTTGACCATTTATCAATTGGGCGATGACCTATATACTTATAAATTAGACTCAGTTCTCTATATATTAGAGAAATGAGGCCTTTATCAGAGATACTTGCTGTAAAAATTTTTTGCCCAGCTTTTGCTTTCCTTCAAATCTGGGCTGCCATTCTTAGGGACTTTTACAAGAAGTCCCTCCTGTCCAGGGCTCTTCCAGATTACCTGTTACACAACCTTGTTGGTACCACATATGGACAGAGACTTCCTCCAGCTCTGTTATGCAGTCAGTCGTTCTGGGTTCAAATTTCAGCTCTGTTCCTCACCAGCAAGGTGATGCTGGACAATCTACTGTATCACTTCTATAGTTTGGTTTCCCTCTTTAGAATGAGGACACTGTACTGGAGGATATCCAAGTTTCCTGATAGCTCTAAAATTCTATGAGTAAGTGAACAAATTTAAGAAGTATTTAGGGAGGGCCTTCTATGTGCCAGGCACTGTGCTAAGCACTGGGAATACAAATAAAGGGGGGAAAGCAAGTAGTTCTTGCCCTTGAGCAGTTTAGAGTCTCACTGGGCTACAATAAACAAGATAAACTGGAGATGTTCTCAGAGGGAAGGCACTAAGACTGAGGAGACCTGGGAAAGCTTCTTGCAGAAGGCAGGAATTTAGCTGAGACTTTGAAGCTGGGGAAACCAGGAGGTAGAGATGAGGAGAGAGTTCCAAGCATGAAGGACAGACAGCAAATATTTGGAATTGGGAGATGGAGCGTCTTGTGCAAGGAATAGCAGAGGCCAATGTCAATGGATTGTGGTCTATGTGGAGGGAAGCAAAAGGTTAGAAGACTGGAATGGCAGGAAGGGGACAGATTATGAAGTGCTTTTAAAATAAAAGAGGAAAGCTAAGAGACCTGCCCACATAAGGGAAATGAATCAAAAAGGAAACTGTTTCCTAAGTTATGTTAACTATTAAAAAGAAAAAAACCGATTAGGATATGTATCCTTTCCCCACCCCCCAAAAACTGTTTCTCTTCAGAAAAGATATTGAACAAGTAGAGTTTTATATCTGAGAAATGAGTTAAAATAAGATGAAAATCCCATCTAGAAACAGAACTTGAAACTCTTATCATGCAGCATATAAAGCACAACAAAGCACAACTGTTAATTGGCTCCTGGTGCCCTGGACCAATTGTTCTCAAAATGTGACCTGGGGACCACAGAGGACCAAGTTCCCAAGAACTTTTCAGGGAGTTCATGAGGTCGAAACTATTTTCGGGGCAGCTAGGTGGCACAATGGATAGAGCACCAGCCCTGGATTCAGGAGTACCTGAGTTCAAGCCTGGCCTCAGACATTTAACACTGACTAGCTGTGTGACTGTGGGCAAGTCACTTAACCCCAATTGCCTCACCAAAACTATTTTCAAAATAATACTAACTGTTCTAATTTCTAATATAGTAAATATGGATAGATATAACCCACATAAACAAAAAACTTTTGGGTGGGCCCTTCAACAATTTTTCAGAGCATAAAGGGGTCCCAAGACCAAAGGGTTTGAGAACTCCTGCACTAGATGGTCCAGTTTGCTTCTTGGGCAGAGAAGCAGGTCAAACATAATCAGGTGGTAGGTCCTTTTAACATCAGTTATACAGAAACTTAAGTGAAAGGAACATAGAGATGCAGAACTGTAAGATACCTTAGAAGCCATAAAATCTAATCCCCTCATTTTACAGATAAGGAAACCAAGGCCAAAGATATTAGGGTGTTGGGTTTGATGACCTCTGAGGTGTCCTCCTGCTTAAAATTAATAATTTGGTGACTCGCCGAAGGTCACACAAGTAGTACGTAGCAGAGCTGATATTTGAACCATCAGTTCACTCCAAATTCAATGTTCTTCCCAATGCATCACACTAATTACCATTCCCTTTGTTAGTGTGCCTGATAGGCCTATGGGACTGGAAATGAAAAAATCTGAAAACCAGAGAAGGCTCCTAGAAATTTCGACCCATAATACAAAAACAGAAATGAAAAGTAAAAAGCAAGTTTATACCTTTGAAGATGAGATGGTTTATTAGATGCTTTAAAAATACAGCTTTGTGTGATATGGTTTTTAAGTATCTCAATGTTAAAAAATCAAACCAAAGGAAACTGTTGTCTTCATCTCAAAGGTCAGAGCCCGTATAAGTATTTGCTTACAAATGACAGAGAACATGAAACACAAAATACTCTGAGAAGAATATAGGCTTAAATAGTATAGAATAGATTCACTTTAAATATTAAAAATATCTGAGGTTCATATTTTTCTTTTCTGGATTACAGATCATAGAAAATATTCATATCTGTAAACTTTTTTTGGTTGCTGGATTCCTCTCCTATTTCATCAACAAAGGATGTTACTAATTTATACTAACATTCGTCTTCCACAGACCTCAAACATCTTCAATTTCTTAATCTATTTTGCTCAGCAAAACTGTAGTCTCTGGGGTTCAGAGAAATAGGAGAGAGAAGAGGAGGAGAGTGGGAGGGATAAGAGATCGACATTTGTCTAACATAACATTTCATTATAAAGTGCATCCATGTGACTTTAATGATTCATCAGCAAAGAACTTAAGCGCACACAGCAGCCTGTTATATAAACTCCATGTGGTGTCACACGGTTCCTGTTATTCTTCCATCTAGATTTTTATTTTAGTATATTCATTCAGAGAATGCAATGGCAAAGAATAAAAATATGGCTTGACAAAACTCTCAAAAATCTCTCATCCTCAAGTTAGAACACTGGTTTAAAAAACAAATAAACCACGAACAAGAACAAATAACCAGTTCATGAAATATCAAAAAACATGCTTTAAAAAAGCATGTCAGAATTTCCCAGGTAAAGATACTACAAAAATAACTGAAGAAAATACTTTTACTCTGAAAATGAATTGCAATTAACAAAAAAATACTTTTCACTTAGAAGTTTTGCCTCTAAGTGGGCTCTAGCAATTTACATCCAGAAGTCTCAAAGTGCTCTATGAGCATTAGCAAATGAAGATTCAAAACACTGGCATACAAGTGAGTCATTTGGTATTCATTAAGGTGCTAGGATACCATCTGTCAATGAAAGGGGGAAAGTGGTACAAAAAATAAACCTAGATATAAAAATATCACCTAAAACATTGAAAGAATACAGCATCTTGTTAGAAATCTACTGATTTTTCTGGATAGCACAGATCAGTGAAACATTCACATGAACTTTCCTTCTGCAAATCTTATTTGTAAAGAGGACTGAAAAGCTCCTGGAAGCCTTTAAATTTCTAGAATTATACAATATTTAAAATTACATATGCCATCATCTCTTTTCATGTAAACCAGTTTCTTAAAGAAGCAGCACACTGATAAGTAAAATCTAACTGACAGCTATGGAGGATAAATCATTAAGAAAAACATGGTATTATAATAAACATTTTTCTAAATCTATTGAACCAAACATTGCCATGTAGACATTTGGCTCCATTAAAGAATTTTTTTAAGTTATAGCTATAATGTTTGCATTATTTCCAATGTAGATTATCTCATTACATGCAAATTAGGCAGACCTTCCTTCATTTCAAAGGACAATATAATTTTCTCTAAATGTTGAATTATCTAACTTTATACTTAATTTTCCAACTATGCTAAAGTTTAATTCCTCCATCTGCCATTAATTTACTAATAATTACTGAGTAGTGAATTAATAGCTCTTGAAAAGACATCAAATTTCCTCTAGCTCTCATATTTCAAGTGAGGTATGTCTAATAATTATTTTGGAAAAGGCAAACTATGTATTACTGAGAAAAATTTATTTCATAAAGCTTGGCATTAAGATGCCTTTACTTCTACTAAAGCACACAATTTATAAGCATTCTTTGAAATCTAAACATAATAAGCCTGCTGCTTTGATTTTCCTAGTATACAAGGCTGTTAAGTATTATTTTGTAGAATAGAAGTAAATTTGCAGACTGTAAACACAATGAAAAGGACTACTGGAATTTCTCAGAGAAGGGTTTTGCCTTACTCTGATGATAGGTTTATATAGTCAATCTAGACAATACCTAACACATGCTCTACCCACCAAATCAGCAGTGACCCTAGGGTCAGCAGTTGTTTGCTGCTGTTACAGAAAAACAGAAATAAGAGCTCTGGAAGAGAATTCAAGAGATCATCTAGTCCAGGTCCCTGTTTTCAGAAGAATGTCTAAACCCTCCACGGATGGTCTGGATTTCTAAACCTCTGGAGATGGACAATTAGACTTTTCCTATGTCTCTGTGAATTAAATAATGATAAACATAAAAATTAATTTTCCATACTCCAAATTCTTACAAATCATTATCTCTCAATCTTTCCTCCAGTAATTTAAAAACAAAAAAATAACTTCTCACATTTCTACAGAACCCAGGAATTTATGAAGCACTTTTCTCACAACTCTCTACCCATAGGGCAGGTAATAATAAATCCTAATCCTGGAAAAAAACAAAGTTTAACTACAAGAATGAAAGGCAAAAGTATTGAAAGGCATTTCCTTTCCCACCCACCAACTTTTTTGTGGTGGTAGGAGCAGAAATGAAAGAGGGTGGTATAATATACACATGCTTGTCTAAAAAGACACTATAATGAAATTATATATGAAATTTGGAAAAATCAAAATTTGGGGTGGAACTTAACTTTTTTGAAGTTCAGAATTAAATACTGGTTTGTTTACTTTTTGCATGTTGATACGTCAAAGATTTGTCCAAAGAGGAAAAGCCACATTCTAAATGATATTTATGCATAACATTTAGCCACCATGCACAAGCACAAAAGCTGATAACAAAGAACAGCAAAATACATGAAATTCTTATTTTAAGTATAGTCTACCAAATTATTCTATTTTGACTACAGCATAAAAATATTTGCAGAGGATAGATTAACTTCAAGACTGGCACAAAAATGCTGAGAATCCAAAATTAACAAATTAATACACCCCCCAAATCTATTGAAATGCTTTTTTTTAATCTTAGAGATCATTTTGCCTCTCCTCCTTTGAAAGGTTAATAAAATAGAAATAACTTGACACTTTTCAGTCCTTTCACTCTATCACTTAGTGCTGCCAACTCCATTTCACAAGTGAGCCAATCAGTTCCGTAAACTAAACTATAGATGATAGCATACTTTTAAATTCCACTGCTACTTATAACCAGAGTCACTTTAGTCAATTCCCTTTCCTTTTCTAGGGCTCAGTTTCTTCCTCTGTAAAAGGTAGGGGTTAACCTAGACAATGCCTAAATCTTATGATCCTAGCTCATTAATATTAGTGAGTGACTTGGGCTAATAATTATTAGCATAGGTCATAATCATGATGGTCAGTCACTGCCAAATAACCATTTAAAAGACATTTAAATACTCTGAAGATACTATAACACTGGCCCAGGAGTTCATGTAAAACATGAAATTACGGTAAATGGGAACAATTAGGTTATGATGGCATCCATTTAGCAATTCTGGTAAATGAACTTCAGCAAAGGGTTCCTAAGTGAAGGCTTGTTATAGTGATCTCCACACAACAGGTTATATTATAGTGAAATTCCAGTTTACATGGTTTGGTTGGTGTTCTTTTTTAGTCCTATTCCCAAATGGTGAAAATTTGCCATTGAGAAAATCAAACTTCCCCTAATCCACAGAAAAATGAGGATAAAAACAAATCTCCCAAGAGTGAATTTAATTGGTCAGTGGCATTTATAAACTGGGAGTAAGAAGGCAAGAACAAATGGAAAATACACGAGCACAGGACACATCACTTAAAAGAGGAAAAACAAGCAATACGAATTCAGTCTGAAGCAAAATGGACTGGGTGCAAAACACTAGGAGACATCTAGTGATCTCATCTAGTGGTCAACACAGTAAAGGTATGAAACACTCAGCTGTAGCAGCTGGAACCAGATTAAAATGTAATTAGGAAATGGTTAATGAAATAAAAATACAATAGAACATAGAAAGTGTTCGTGTATTTTTCAAGTCAATATAAGGCCTCCAGGAATCCTTATGATGGTGTCTTAGACCCATTTCTACTTGAGTTTGACACCACTGGTCTACTGGAGCAGTACTGAGATAGAGTCCTCTAGTGCTGTACTTAAAAAAAAAAAACTACTGAGACAGAGACTGGAATACAGCGTAAACTAATCGTGAATTAATCCCCCTTCAGTAATTAGCACTAGTTGAACAATCTGAGATGCCACAGCCAAATTCTAAACAATTTCTAGAGAAGTGCTAAAAATCATTACTAATAGACAGGGTTTTTTAAAAAAAGCTAAATTAACAATTTTTATTGTCTAGAGAAAATTAAGATGAAGTAAAATATAAAAAAAGACATTCAAGACACATGAAGTTACTGTTAATGTTAACAGTGACTGTCTGCTCTGCTTTATCTGAGGACAAAACACAAGCACAGATCAAACCATCCCTGAATACATATGGATCAAACAATAAAAAACTTCTTGACCATACCAAAGAGAGTAAGAGCCTTCTTCTGAAGAAGTGTTAAAGGAGTAACCAGTCCTCTAATAGAGACCATACTAAATTCTGTCCAAAACCAGGGGTATTGACTAGATGTCTTAAGAGCTCTTCCAGGCTTTATGGTTCATGAAATATTAAGTATTATCAAGTACCAAAAGAATACATTGTAACCGTATTAGACTTTTACCTGGAATAAACAGCATAGACAGGTAAATTCAAGTAAAAATTAATGAGCATAATTCCAAGACAATCTCAAATTTTGTCAGGAAGAAACTATTTTTATATGAATGAGTAAAGTCATTAACTTATACATATAATACAGACATCGAGATTAATTTGAAAAGGAAAAGGTACACAGTGCTCCAAAAATGAACAATTTTGACTATCCATATGAGCCATAATACTACTGTCAGAAGATAACTTCTAAATTTATAAAAAAAATCTCCATCAGAGAGAACTTTTCCCTAGAATACCTTTCCCCTTGAAGCAATAGCTCCCACCATCATAACCAATTGAAGATTGTTAAACCCACAAAAAAACCATGCAAGATTAGGAATGTGAAAGTTGATAGATAATTTTTCATTAGTTATTAAGTATTAATGGACAGTTTCCCTGTAAAAATATTTAAAAGAATACAACTTCTTGGTATCTATACTTAGAAATCATTCTGCTGCCCTGTCATCAAAAAAGGAAGGTAGACCCTACAAGTTCTCAAACATATTGATAAAACATCCTGTAGAATCACAAGTCTTGACCAACATGGCTCTCATTTAAAACACAGTGTGATGAATAGATGGTTTCGCAAACTTCCCTGTAAATAAAAGAGGGGATTGATATTCAAGTCAATTCACCCATTTATTATGCTCTTACTATGTTCAAATCACTGATAAAGGCCTTGGGGGTTTTACAAAGATCAATAAAGCATGAGTCCCTGCCCCCAAGGAGCTCACAGTTTAACTGGGACAGTAAGACTTAGACACATATGAACAAAATACAAGAGATGAAATACCAACAAAGGGCAATGAAAGATATGCAGAAGAATAAGTGGAACCTGAACTTCTTTCTTTGAAGTGGAATTTGATCTGGGTTTTGAGGATGGGTAAACTTTCAATAGGATGAGAACAGGGATTTGGGGGCAGGTAAAGGCATAACAAATGGTAGAAACACACACATTCATATGGTGCTTTAAGGTATATACAAAACGTTTTCCTCCTAACATCCCTGCAAAGGAGTCAAAGGCAAAGGCAACAAGTTTGGGCAACAAGGAAGAACATCAAGTATGTGAGATAAGGCTGAAAAGGTAGGTTGCAGACTTGTGGAGTTTTTTGAATATCAAGATAAGGAGTCTAGACTTTATTCAGAAGACAGTGGGAACCCAATTATGGCTTCTGAGTAGGAGAGTGAAAACAGCATCAGTACTGTACATTAGAAAGAGTACTCTGGAACAGGTGTGTAGGATAGATAAGAAATTAGAGACAAGGAGATGAATAAGAATATCATGGAAATAATCTAGGCAAGATAGAGATAAGAGGCTGTACTAGGATAAGGAGGATGGGAATAAAGAGTAAGAGTCAGATATGTGAATTATTTCACCAGCTAAGAGGATTTGTGAAATGATTCAATAGGGGGATAGATGTTTGGAAGAGCAAGGAGTCAAAGTAATACCTAAATTATAAGTTTGAGTTATAGGGAGAACAGTGGTGCAGTGAACAGAAATGGAGATATTAAGAAGTACAGATTCAAGCAAGATGGAAAAGTAAGTTTTGGACATAAATTTGAGATATGACCTGGGCAATGTGGTAAAGACAGTTAAAGATTAAGTCTGAATATTTAAAATTGAGAGTCGTCTATACAATGGTAATTATGGTGACAACTAGTCACAGAAGTAAAAGAGAATCCCCAAAGGAGAGACTACAGAGAGAGAAGAGGACTATGGGTGACAGTCTTAGGGAATTCCTGTATCTAGGAGGTAGGAAAAGGAAGAGTCTGTGAAAGAGAAGCACGAGAGTACAGTGTCATGGAAGAGAAGAAGGGAAAAAGTTTTAAGGAGAGGTAGTCAACAATGGCAAAAGTGGCAAAGGTGTCAGGGAGAATATAGTTAGAGAAAAGGCCATGGGATCTGATAGTTATGAAATTCATTGTTGACCCCTAAGATAATAGTTTCAGTCAACACAAGTGGAAGCCTCACTGCTGGATTTGAGGAATAACTGGTTGAGTGAGCAAGGAGAAGCAACTGGTATAGACTATTACTCTCAGAAGAAACTGGTGCCTTATAAAAAGTTGGTGCTTAACAAATATTCGAAGACTGAATGAATGAACCATATTAAGGCCTCTCAAATGAATTCTGGCAGATTTATCCATATTGCTTAGCATTTTAGAAAATAAACTAAAAGCTGAAGGTAAATATGAACATCAATTACTTTGGACTTATCAGATTTTTTAAAAATGTGCTTGGCAATTTAGAAATAAAACAGTTTCTATAAAGAACAACATGGGATTTACCATTGGCTGTTTGTCTTTTTTTTTTTTTTGAGAGAGAGAGAGAGAGAGAGAGAGAACTTTTTATTGACTCTGCAGTTCTGAATTTTGCCTGTAAATGATGAACAGGGGTGCTCAGTTAAAAATGATGCAACTGGGAGCAGCTAGGTGGCCCAGTGGATAAAGCACTGGCCCTGGATTCATGAGGACCTAAGTTCAAATCCGGCCTCAGACACTTGACACGTACTAGCTGTGTGACCCTAGGCAAGTCACTTAACCCTCATTACCCAGGAAAAAAAAAGACGCAATCAAAACAATTCCAAGCAATGGCATAAAAAAGTTTTGTTTTAAACAATGCCATCGAAGAAAAGTAGCTACAAACATGTAAAATATTGGATTTATCCGACTTTTCCAAGCTAATTAACAGAGTTGAATTTTTTAAATTATTTTTTCTGAATTGCTTTCTTCTGTGATAAGATACAGAAAATGTCCTTATATGAGTATGCTAATGAAAATTTATTATCATGGTATTTTAAGTGTCCCCATTACATATCATATACCTTCTGAGCATGAGTTAATAATAACTAGGAACAGGAGAATTAATTTTTGTTCCCTACCTGTATTATTGTCTATTCCAATTTGGAGATGCTAAGGAGATATCTTCTAAATGAACAAAAAGGCAAATATCAAGCACTTAGCTGTGTACCAAGCATAATATATTTTTTAACTTGATTAGTTCTATGAGTGAATAGAAATATGTTTAAATTCTCACATCTTGCACTTCACAAAAGAATCACTTGGATCAGGCTAATAATCATGTGCCAATACCATCTCATAAAAGCGCATATTCTTTTACTTAAAATAATAAATGATACTTCACAATATAAATAAAAGAACCCTGCTACATACATGAACTAGCTAACCTTCTCTGATGTGGCCATTAGCCGCTGGTATTTGGTCCTAAGCCAGAATTACCCCTCTCCTCAAAAAAAAAAAGTGGTGGCAATTGTTAAATATGATGTACTTTAAAGCTATAATTTTCAAATATTTGAAATTCCATGTCTTATGTATTTTGATATCAGCTATTTTTGAAAACTTAATATTAATTTAAGTGTGTCATGACTATAATTTTGTAAAGGACTGAACATATTACTAATGTGTATAAATATAACTTTTAAAAATTAAGAACAATGAGAGATCATAAAATCAGACACTGATCACCAAAACATAATGAGCTATATAAAGATAGAACTATACTTTGTAAGCAATGTTAATTGTGCTTTGCTTCCTGATGAGGGGGAAAAAACAATCAAGACATACTTTTAGTCCTTCCTTTCTCACTACTGAATGCCCAAGAGCTCCATGGCCTTCCTTTTCAAATTGTTAGAGGAACACACATGCTCTGGGAAATACAAATGATTTCGATACATTCAAGGACATCTCTGTCTCTCAAAAAAAAAATAAAAGGTTGCTTCCTCTTATCAGATGGAAGAAAAAGGCAACACTTTGGTTTCAGTTCAAGTGAGGGAATGCCTTTAAGCCTATAAAATCAATGCAAGAACTGTTCCTGTCTGTCGCTAGTTTTGTACCATATTCTTCAGAAGGATATACCTATAATCAACTTTATATTTCTGGATGAAGGTGATTTTTATTTTTGTATTAAAAGTAAAATATCAGGTTATAAAATCTTCATGGAGACTAACTAGCTGATAGGAGACAGCTCTAGAACCCAAAAGGTATGGAAATAGCATAGCACAGAAACACAATCTCCCCTGAATCCTATAGCTTTGATCCAGGATCATAAGATTTCATCCTGCTACTTCAACAATATCAATCTGTACATAGTAAAAAAAATCACCTAAAATAGACTTTATTGCACCCACCTCGATTCAACTCTAACATTCAGCTTCTTCTTGTGAGACAAAACAAAGACTTTCTAATAACATACTGAACAAAGCTAGGAGTAAATTCCATAGGAAAACATGGAAACAAAACAACATCAAAACAGAGACAGATGAAAGAAAACATTGACAATAAAAATCAATTTGCTTTCTCCCTCTCTCTCATGTACATGATCACTTATCTAAGTTAATACAAGAACTTCTCTTGACTAGAAGTTCCGGCCAGTTTAGAAAACTCTTCCATCAGTGCTGTGGTTTCCATCAAGGAGTAGAAGCAGGAGAGCCTTTCAAACTGCTGAGGGCGGCATGGATCCTAAAGTGAAGCCTGGACTCCATGGAATAATCTTTGTAGTTGGTTCTAAAAGGCAATAAGAACAAACTGTCAACAGGAAATTAGAGTCCCCCACACTCTGACAAGGCTTCTTTTTGAACTTGGGTTCTTTTCTCTACCAAGCCCAGTTCATGAACAATACTAAGTATATAAACTATTCCTAAAGTGTCAACTCCCTAATTTAGTTTGAGAAATCTAGGGCAGACTAGCTCTTTAAACATATCACAGGATCAAAACAAACAAACCAACATTAAATTGGCATAAATCATTGTGGTAACTGTTAAAATTGTATTCTAAGAAATGACAGGCTGCATTTTAATTCAGGCAGCTGGGTGGCACAGTGGATAGAATGCCGGGCCTGGAATCAGGAAGACTTATATTCCTGGCCTCAGATAGTTCTTAGCCATGTGACCCTGGGTAAGTCGCTTAACCCTGTTTGCTTCAGTTTTCCTCATCTGTAAAATGAGCTGGAGAAGAAAATGGTAAACCATTCCACTATCTTTGCCAAGAAAACCCCAAATGTGGTCATGAAGAGTCAGATATGACTGAAACAAAAGAACACTACCAACAATTCCAATTCATCTAAATCCAGAACATTTTTTGCTCAATGCCTACTATGGAAAATGCTCAGTGGTAGATCTTTAGCATCAAATGAAATAATGAAATAGTTTCTTTCATCAAGTAATTCTATCCTAACTCCCAGAATATAGCAAATAACTTCAGCTATTCATTAGGTGCTCTCACTTTTCTGCTTTAACCAGCTAACAGTCACCCAAAAAGAAAAAAAGGAGTTTGTACCCAGTAATATCAAAAGAGGCAGGAAGAGGAAGGAATATTTTTCAAATATTCTAGACAATAATCCTCCTGTTCCTGACCACAACAGTTCCCACTTCCAAATTACCGTATTTTTTGACTGGAAGGGGACTTAGAAATCTCCTAGTCCAACGCCCTTCTCACCAATTCATCCCTCATATAAACCAGATTTATCTTGTTTACCAACGTAATTCCACTTCTCAAAAAATCTTCATGGGCTTCCCCCTGGGGAAAGTTCTAACTCTCTTCTCTGTCATTTAAAGCTTTCACAATCTGTCACCACACTCCCTTTGCAGTCTTAAGTTACTCTCCTCAGCACACTCTCCAGGGAAATTGGAGACTCCCAGAATGCTCTGAGTTGTGTCCCTGGGGCATTCTCCCTCCCTTTGCTGGCTTACTGCATCCCTACTCTTCAGGCCTACCTGCAAAAAAACCTTCCCTGTTGCCCCATATTGGTAATGGCCATCCAGCACTCCCCACCCCTTGGACCTGCCATTGGTATTTCCCACTCCTCCCCCACCCAGGACTCTGAGCACAGGAGGAGCTTCAGCAAGGAGATGCCCTTCCTTATTATCCAAGCCCCCTACTTGAAGGGGATGACATAATGTTAAGAAATAACAGAGAGAAAATGGAAAGACACTTCCTGCTTTGCTTCTATTTAAGTGGCAAGGCATATACACCACAGTGCCCTGAAGACAGTACCCACCTGATAAATGTAGGCTGTGTGGTTGAACTGAGGGAAAATAATCTTCAAATTGGAAAGAGTAAAACAAAAATTAAGGACAAAAAAGGTGTGGGGCTGTCTTGGGGCATCATCATGGCCTATGTGACTACACTTGAATTCAGGACTGCTAGACTTTGGTCCAGGCTGTCATTAAACTAGCTGTGTAACCAGGAGAAAGTCACTCAGAATTTCTGGGTCACAGTTTCCCAAGAGAATTTTAAGTCACTTAAAAATGTCTTTTTACTCCCCAGTGCCTTGTACAGTGCTTGGTGAGTAGCAGGTGCTTAATAAATGACTCCTGAATTTACTTGAGTTTCAAGTTTCTCATCTATGAAAAAGGTGAGTTTTATCTACATGGTCTCAAAGGCTTCTTCTGCATCAGAAATTCTGATTGCATGTTTTTATAAT
This sequence comes from Dromiciops gliroides, assembly GCF_019393635.1. Taxonomy (NCBI): domain Eukaryota; kingdom Metazoa; phylum Chordata; class Mammalia; order Microbiotheria; family Microbiotheriidae; genus Dromiciops; species Dromiciops gliroides. Next base: position 652,243,389 of record NC_057861.1, read on the forward strand.
ACTAAGAGAATCTTATTCATCTAAATTACTTTAAATATCCTAGTCTAAATGAATCAAATCCAATGCACTAAAATGATCTTTAGATATTTCAACTATCATATCAATAGTGATTTTTAAGGAATTATAAAGTCTGGAAGTCCCATAGGATCTGAAATGGCCAAATTTCCTAATTTTTTAAAGAGGGCAGATAGATTTTTCCAAACTATGGACCAGTGGCCTAGAAATTCATTTCCACCAAAATTCTACAATGCATTGTTTAAAAAATTAATTGTGAGGGGCAGCTAGGTGGCGCAGTGGATAGAGCACCAGCCCTGGAGTCAGGAGAACCTGAATTCAAATCCGGCCTCAGACACATAACACTTACTAGCTGTGTGACCCTAGGCAAGTCACTTAACCCCAATTGCCTCACTAAAAAAAAAAAAATTAATTGTGAGCATTTATAAAACTAGCCATGATAATCAGGCATCAACATAGGTTCAATAAGACAAACTCATGACATTTCCTTTAGGCAGTGTGGGAGAGAGGACAGAAGTCTAGATTGGTAGTTAAAGTTGGTTCTAATCCCAATTATGACACTAGCATTGTGACCATGGCCAAGTCACATAACATTTCTAAGCCTCGGGTACCTTTCTAAGATATATCTACTAAATTACAGACAAGTTGTGATTTGTGATAGCTTGACTAGTAGATCAGGTAAATGATAGAGTTAAGGAACTTGACAATATATGCTGTGTGACTATAGTAACTGTCTTAGCATCTGAATTTAAGCCAGACATTTATGCAGGCTGAATGTGAGCATAATCAGTAGATTCACAGCTGGCTAAATGACTGTAAAAACTGTTAATTAATATGGACTAATGACTACTATCTGGTGATATGTCTTCAATGGTAGTCCACCAAGACTCTGCCCTCATTTATGTTTGTTTTAACATCTTTACCAATGCCTGGGATATAGACATAACTGGCATGCTTATCAAATCTATGAATGGCAGGAAACTAGGGATAACAGTAAACATGGTAGATGCCAGGATCTGGATTTGAAAAGATCCTAATATCCTAGAGCAATGGGATAAATTGTATGTGATTAAATTTAGTAAGGATAGACCAAAAATCTTTGAGCTATGTTTAAGAAAATCAACTATACAAGTAGAATGGTAGTTGGGGATGGGGGGAGTTACAGATAGAAGGAAGGTTGGTGTGGGCATCTGATAGAGCTATTCTTTCCACCATCTTCCTTAGTGTCCCCAAGGCCAGGGTTATAAATGTTAGTATAGACAGGGAAATCCAGGAAAAGCAGAAGCACAGATAAGTCTAACTGTAGCAGCAATCATGAAATCCATTCTTGTATGTCTCTGGGATTTTGTTGGCTTCAAAGACTTGTGGCTGATAGGAACTAGAGCTCCATTCAAGTCAAATATTTATTACACATAAGAAAGAGAATGTGTTTGTAAAACAATGTAGTTCCTCACTCTCAAGGAGCACAAAATACTTGAAAGAGAGAACGATATGGTATGTATGTAAATAACTAAGATTTAAGGTAGAATGTGATGTGAATAACTAAGATTTAAGGTAGAAAAAAAGAGACCCAACTACCCAGAGAGATCGAGTTAAACCGAAGTAATCTGGGAATGCTTCAAACAAGCACCTGTTCAGTGATGCTCCAACTAGCAATGGGAAAAACTACTAGCACAACTTACTTTGCAGTTTCTATTATCCGTAAGGCTTTCTCTGTGTCTCCTTGCAGTTGGTATAAAAGTCCCAGTTCATACAGAGTAAATGGCACAAGGTAGTGGTCAAATTTTAATTGTTTCTCACTAGAAATAAAAATAAATCAATTAGTTTTGACAGTGAAAGAGAGTACACATACATCAATATTTTATCCATTCTTCACTGAAACATAAAAATAGGCCTATATTCTGAGCAAATATTATTTTTAAATTGACACGTCATGCTACACATAAAAAAGAAAAATTTTTCACATGAAAAGAATTGTTAGGTTTTTATTTTAGGCAAAACATTGTCATTGATATATCAGGTATGTACATATGTAGTCTCAAGATTTATTCCAGAAATAAAACTCTTCATTTTGAACAAAAATAACCAATATTCAGGAAAAGATTTCCTTTTATCTCCTACAGATGATTTCAGAGGTCAAAACTATTTTGTTTTATTGGGCAAAAATAAGGCAATTAAGAAAAGCAGTATCTGTTCCCAAGACAATTATCTAGTGTCCATTCTCTCATTACAAAGAAAAGCTTATTTCCCTCAGATATTAGACTATGCAATCAAAAAGGGGTATATATTTCAATCTATTTCCCTAAAATATTTTGGTCCTAAAATCCCCAATTCTAACATTTACTTTTGTTATACATCTAATATTGATACCTGACAGGCTCACAATTCTTATGTATCTTATCTTTATACAGATGCCAGATATCATTTTAAGCACCTTTTTCAGAGCTTTATTTTTTACATTTTCGTTCTTTCAAACAATCCATACATTAAAGGTTAAAAAAGAAAATCCTAAAGCTTTTTGCCTCTTCAGAAACAATTTTAGCCAGTGCCTCACATTCTCTTATAGAAAAAGCACTACTGCCACCCAAAGAAGACACATGAAATCACAGCTTGTTTTTTTAATATTGAAGCTTTTTTCCTAAAAGTAGTTCACTTGTAAGTGAACTTAATCATAATAAATGATGATCTAATTTGTCATTAAGTAATCAATCTTTTACATGTCTCTTGAGCTACATTAGAATTGTTTCCATTTCCAACAAAAATTTCCTTTTTGAAATTTCTCTTTAAAGGGAGAACACACGGGGAGTCAACAGTAATTCTAGGATTGTGCTACAATTTGGGTTTGTTTTAAACCACATATAATTAAAATTTGCTCCTATTTCTAAAGCTTTTAAGGGTTTGTAAAACATTTTCCTCACAACCCTTCGGAGTAATGACTTGGGTCACATGACCTTTGTTTTTTATGGTAGGGAATGGCACTCAGAGCAGTTGTGTGTGACCTGTTCACAGTGAGAAAGCTGGTGAGGTGCTGGACTTCTTTCCAATCTACCTGCTGTCTCTTTTCATTAGCTCATCAGAACATGACTCTCCATGACCCATGGCCAAGTTTACTCCTGCTGGGAGTCAGCTTGTATGGGTATTCCAAAAGTCTTGGTGCAGTTTAAAGATTTAATAGCTTCGAATTGCACTAAGACTTTTGGGATGCCCCCATCCTCAGTTGGAGCAGCTGCCTTGCTCATTTGCGCTGGTAGGTATACCAGTGAGGCACAGGGTGGCACAGTGGATAGAGTTGGCTCTGGTGTCAGACAGATCTCTGCCAGCTTGGCTGTGTGAGCCCAGACAGAACCTGTAGCCTCTCCTAAGTTGCAATCAGAGTCTCTAAGTCTTTCTATTATTGTTAATGTACAAATTGTTCTCCTGGTTCTGCTCACTTCATACAAGTCTTCCCAGATTTTTTCTGAAACCATTCTCTTCATCCTTTCTTATAGTTCAACTGTATTCCATCACATTCATATATCAGTTTGTTCAACCATTCCCCAATTGATAGGCAAGGAATTAATTTTCAAATGCAAAGCAAGCACATTATCCACATGATAAGAAATGGCAGCAAAAAACATAAGTTAGTGGCAAGAAAATGACTAGGACCATCAAGGGCCATCACTGGTACCAAAATTCCTGTCCCAGCACCTACTGACATCTGGACCTTCATCAAGGGATCCTGACTGCTGGTTGTCGGGCTCAGAGTCTCCTAAAGGAGTAAATTTGGCCTCCATAACATGGAATCTACTGATAAAATGGAGGGGGCACTTAGTGCTCCAGTCTCACCAAAATGTGTGAGAGAAACAATACTACCTCAGCTTCAGGAATCTTGAAGGGCCCAGACACCAGAGCCTCTTGTCAGTAGGACCTCATCCAGGACCGGAACGTGCCCTAATACCAGGCTCTACTAGGAGCCAATTACATATTGCACACAAAGGTGTCTTTTGGATACATTCCATTCCCCAGTATCTCAGCATGAGGCAAAGAAACCAAGCACTTGCCACCCTTATTGCTGAAGCTCTTGTTCTTACTGGCTTAACCTCTTCTGCCCTAGTTTGGAAAGAATGAATTGAAGCCACCTTTGTCTATTCCAGGACCTGAGTGTGGGAACACCAGGAAACAGGTACTTTTCCTTGCCTATGGCTAGCAAACTTCCACTCTCTCTTTCCCTCTAATCTCTCTGTGAATCACTGTAGACTGAGGTGAAAAGCCCCTTCTATAATTTCTCCCCACTGTCTCATTCTCATAGATGACAGCTCTATCCCTCCCTAGTCCCTCTCTTGCTCTGCTCTCTCCTCTTGTCTAATACTGCATACAGCTTGTCTAATGCACTCAGATAGCATGTAAGGGAAAGGACAGACATCTTGCTTCTCACTGCCACTTTGAGCTGCTCCTAGCCTCCTATGCCATTACTCAGTAACCTCTCTTCCTTTGCAGTTCTTCACATCGCACTATAGCTCCCTAGCTAGAGCCTAATGGTAGTTATCTACCATGTCAATTCAGTAAACATTTATGCAATGTCACTGTGGTAGATAACTTGTTAAGTGCTAGTGATACAAGGACAAAAATGAAATAGGCCCTGTCTTGAAGGACCTCTAATAGCCCCAAGTCATTCTCCTATCTTTCCTGATTTTAGTACATGACTCATGGTCTCTTCCTCTATTCCAATCCTTAATCTTATACTCAGTGACTTCAATATACTTGTTGACACCCCCCCTAAATTACTCTGGCTACCGAATTCTTCAACCTTATCAGCTTCCATGACCTGCACCTTCATTCTACCTCAGCCACACATAGTCCACAACTCAGATCTCACCTTTGTCATTAATGACTCTGAAACCTCCATGATCATAAATTCTGAATTCTTTTCTCTGATCCCACCCCCCTAGCTACCAGTCTCCCTGCCACAATTTTTTCCTAAATACACTCACCCTCTTCATCACAACCTCTCTGTTCTTTATATTATATTATATCATCCTTCTTCTGGACTCACATTTGGCTTTAGACATTTGGCTTTAGCCCCAGAGTTAACCAGTTCAGCCACACATTCCTTGTCCCATTACTACTCATGTCTTTGATCAAATAAGTTACAGACCTGGGCCAAGGGCATCTGCTACAGCTTTATGCCATATGCTCTTAAATAGGCCCTCACTGCGGCATAGCGGTATTTTTATATATCTTTCTCTGATTATCACATGACTTACATGAATTATTCCAAACCTTCTCTTTACTCAATGCCGCTCCCCTCCAGATTATTCCCTGCTTCCTCTCTTAGCAGAAAGCTTTGCCATGAGCTCCCTCTTCTTTCCTATTCTATATCTAAAACTTCTCAAAATCATTTCTCATTCCCTCTTCCTTTGCTTCCATCTTTGAAGAAGAGGTAGCTTTTTTCCTTGCCAAGGCCAATCTCTCCTACATGAATCCATTTCCTCCCTTCCCCCCCATTATCTCTTGAAGTTTGCCCTTTCAATCATTTCCTCTCTCACATTTATTGTCAATCTCTCCTTATCTAATGGCTCCCTCTCCAATATCATTCCTATAAATTATATTCTCACACTGCCAGCTTCTTAACGGATATCTCTGATTGGATGGATGCTCTATTAGCATCTCAAAGTTGACAAGCCCAAATGGAACTCTATACTTATAATCTGGCAAGTTTTATTTTTCTATCACTCTCTGCAACATCTCTTGCTTCTATCCTTTCCTTTCCACTCATATTGATATTTATCTTAGTTCAGACGCTTCTCACTAACTTAGACTACTGCAAAACTCAGTACCTCACCTAGACAACTGCAAAACCCTCTAAATGAGTCCCTCAACTCCAGTCTCTCCCCTTTCTAATCCATCCTTCACACAAATCCTAAAATAATATTTGTAAGGCTCTGCTCTGACTCTGACACTTCCCTACTTAAAAATGTTCAGTAGCTTCCTGATGTCTCTGGAATAAAATGGAAACACTTCCACTTAGCAAGTAAAGCCACCGGCAATCTCACCCCAAGCCACATTTCACATTATTATCTTCATCTATTCCATGTTCCTGCCAAATGAGCTCACAAGCTGTCCCCTGACCTGGGAATTCCATCTCCCATTTCTATGCCTTTGCAAAGGCCATTCTCTGTATCTGGAACACATGGCCTCCTTCACTTCAGCCTCTTCAAATCCTTAACTTCCTCCAAGGTACAGCTCAACTGCCAGCTCCAGCATGAATCCTGCCATGAATCTCACCTCTCACCTGTTATCTTGTTTTTACTTATCTGTGTAAATGTTATATCTCCAGAGAGCAAGAACTGCTTTCATCCTTGTCTTTGCATCCCCAGTACTGAGCACAGTGACGTTTGTCTGGTGGTGGTGGCGGTGATGGTGGTGGTGGCGAGTCATTTTCAGTTGTGTCTGACTCTTCATGACTCAATTTGGGATTTCTTGGCAAAGATACTGGAGTGGTTTGCCATTTACTTCTCCAGTTCATAGGCTGAAGTGACTTGCCCAGGGTCACACAGCTAAGTAGGTATCTGAAGTCAGATTTCAAATAATGATGATGAGCCTTCCTGATACCAGGCCTGGCACTCTATCCATTGTGCCACCTACCTGCCCATTCATCTAGTAGAAATGAAGTAAATGTTGGTTAAATTCAAGGCAAAGGTAAAAAGAGCTAATTTGCCTATTATTCCTCACAATGCACTTTGCCATCATACTTCCCCAATCCCACCCAAAATGAATTTAATATGGACATTCCTTAAGTATCTGAAAGTCTATGACCATGTGAAACAGATCTCATCTAAACAAACAGGTCATTTATCAGAGCAATGCTCAGCTCAGTTAAATATTACCAACTCTAGGATTTGAAAACAGAAATGTCTGGCTTACCCTTTGTCCAGGGTTAAAATACCTAAATGGATAGTAATGAATACAGAATAATGTTTCTCTCAGCCAAGTCCCACATCTACATACTGCAGGTCCTTGGCCAGAGAGAATTTACTCCCATTTCTCCATTAACTCTTTATTCCTCTCATTGTGGGGAGACTATGCTGTAGTCAGGATAGTTGCAGTGGAAAGGAATATTCCCTTTTGACTTGACTCTCAGTAAAAATGGTAATGGCAATAAAGTGGCCATTGGTGAGGAGACCTGGGCACAGAGATAGGCCAGATCCTGGAACAGAATCGCCACCATGCTTATCCATACTAGGGGAAAGGGTATTCCTGTTTCAAATAAAATGGAATTGTTCTACAGAAAAATAAGCAGAAGCTATTGAAACATGTCACATGGAATTCTTACCTAGTCTTGAGATATACTAGTTAAGTAGGTCAGAAACTAATTGTTTAAGTGTAAACCTTAAATATCAAGCAAGAGCAAGATACGTCCAATTAAGTGTCCATTATCCAAGGACCAACTCTGGCTAAGTTTGGAAATATACATCCCTTGAGTGCTGAACAGTTCTTGTGAAACCTTTTCTTTTCTTTTCTTTTCTTTTCTTTTGAAGGGGAAGATGGGCACAGAAATTTGTGAAACTGTCTATTAAAGCATGTAAGGATTGGGTTACAAGTGGCATCTGCAGGGGGAAGACCTACAGTGAAGAATTCATGGATATTTTCAAGTAAATTCAAGGTATTAAGGAAAATTCAGACTTGAATCTAATCAACATAAAAGTTTTCAGGAAAATTAAACAAATCCAATAGGCCACCACTTTGTATTATCAAAAAGCAAAAAGGTAGTAACAAGAGGTCAAAGTACTATGCATTCAAAAACCAACAACAGGATGTCCTTGTATGGCTTTTTGTTTTTACCTTTGAATAACCTGATTGAAGCACAGTTCAGCTTGTAAGAGTCGTCCTAAGTGCTTCAGACAGAGACCTTTCAGTAGTTGCACCAAACACTGGTCATCCGTGAAGTAATCATTGCACTCTTAAAACAGAAATGGAAAGAAAAGTATTTTTAAATTAAATTAAAAATTAAAAGCTAGAGCTGTCATCTGTGAAGTTTCTAATAAAGGACCTGCTTAAAATGATGGGGAATGTTTGTCATTTCAATTTATGAAAATTTATGCTCTCTCTCAAGACAGTACTTATGATACTCCTGGAGAATATCAATCATATTTTAAAAACAAATGTTTGCTCTTAAAGGAAGTTATACCTTAGGCATTAGCACTTTGAGTCTTATTTATCAAGAATTTAAACACTACCTACTTTAAAAAGGGATTTGCTGCATCCCAAATTTCAAGGGACCAAATGCAGTGTTGGGGAATCTGAAAGGTGAAAAGAGCCGAGAGACCTAAGAGAAAGCTCCACGAAGTCTATCAGAGGCAAAGCAATAACAAGGGGGCTGTCTTAGCTTGCTGTTGTGCCTCATAACAGTGTTGGCTGCAACGGGAGGAGAGGGTAACACACACATATGGAGAGACAGATGGCTTCATACCCATTAAAAATTCAGGAAGTAAAATACCCTCTTCAGATCATCATGTTTACAACTCATTATCAATTCTCCTAGGTTCCATTCTTTTTGAAAAAGAACTACCAAATAAAATTAGACAAAACAGTACTAAGGCAGATGAAAGGCATTTTAGGATTTGATCAAACTCCTGACTACTTGACTAAAAATATGAAGAAGGACTTTTCTTTCTCCTTTAAAGAAGATTTATCTTTACTTTATACCATACAAAGTGAAAATTTATTTTACTATTTAAGGAAAGAAACTGTGTGTGATGTCCATCCAAATAAGATGGCCTTGAATATGATCTCTTTACTGTGTTTATTTTTGTGAACCACTTAAAAATATTTTTTCAAATGAGGTGTGAAGGAGAGTGTGCAGGACTGAATTTTAGTAGCTAAAAATTTAGATTAAATGAGACTACAGATTAAGGGATGACTGGGAGGGGGATGGGAATTATTTCAATCTCAGAGACTAGTTGAAGTGCAAATTTAAAGACAGAGTAAGAGTATCTAGGGAGGGAGGGAAGAAGGAAAGGAAGGAGGGATGGATTTCAATGACTGCATGAGAAGTAGAGACATTCTAAGCATATCAGGAAACATGGGCTTTCCATTCACTTGTAAAATAAGAGCAGAAATTAAAAAGATGTCTCAAAGTTATCCTATTTCTCCAAAATCCTTACTAAAATAATGATCTTTCTTCAGGTTGCACAGCTTTGTGATAACTATATTTAATTCAAAATATAAATCATGAGATCATGGGACTCAAGAGTTAGAAAGACCCTTAGAGACTTTATAAACGAGAAAACTGAGTCCAGGAGAGGGCAAGTGATTTGTTCAGAGTCACATTAGCAGTCAGGTCATCTGATTCCAAATGCATTTTCCCCCCACTATACCAAATAACCTCAGAGTTTAGAAAACAGTTACTTCTGATGCTGAGGGACAAACTAACAAATCAGGTTTTCATTTTACTTTTGGAGTCAGTTGAAGAATAATCCTGAGTCATACATTTTCAGCCCATGAGACCTGTTGATATTTGCATTATGTTAAAAGGTTAAACAAAAGGACACTTTTTGTTGTTGTTCAGTCATTTTCATTCATGTCCGACTTTGTGACCCCATCTAGGGTTTTCTTGGCAAAGACACTGGAGTGGTTTGCCATTTCCTTCTCTAGATCATTTTAGAGATGAGGAAACTGAAGCAAACAGGGTTAAGTGACTTGCCTAGGAACATAAAGCTAGCAAGTGTCTAAGGCCAAATTTGAACTCAGGTTCTACAGACTCCAGGTTTAGCACTCTATTCACTGCACCACCAAGCTGCTTCTAAAGGACACTTTACAAGAAGTCATTAAGTCTATGCCAGTGAATCTCAGGGTCACAATGTGGGATTTTAATTTGTATATAAAATTCATTTAAAAAAAAACAAAATAGGTATAGCAAGTGAAAAATATGAGAAGCAACAAAGGAAAACAGATGACTTCCTTTACTATAACTCTGGTAATCTTTATGACATGTGGCACTGTATCAAACTGAGTCAGCTTTAGCATCAGGAAGACATGGGTTTCAGGCTTATCTCTGATGCATAGTAAATGTGCATATGGCAAATCACTTAACCCTTCAGTGTCCCAAACAACTGGCACAGACTTTAAGTTACAAGAAACTTGTAAAGATACACCAATGGATGAAGTCTCCACATTGGGAGTTCCCTATACTAACAAAATTGTTGCTCCAAGCCCACCCAATAAGTTTATTACATATTTTTCATTAAGCCAATAAAGTTCAACAAACCATACATTAACTGACAGCTTCTAAGACCATGTAAGATTTATTTAAAATAGACCTCTACTGAAAATGCTTATTGGCTACTGACTCTAAGCTGACTAAAATCTCAGTTTTTATGAAAGACCTGGCAAACCACCCTTCATATCTCCCAGGTAGAACACTGACAAGAAAGAACATCAAATACCTCCAAACATCATCTTTGACTTGGCTTTTTTCTCTTATTTCCTTTAAAGGTCAGAGACACAACAAATAAGTCACCCACCAAAAGCAGGAAATGAGGCTGAACAAGTCAGGTGCACAACTCCATACCCGTTTTACAATAACTGATTTCCCCCTCTAAGGTCAAGAGTATGGCTAAAAGGTCAAGTCTCCCTTGATTGTAGAAGATGACCAAAAAGCCACTATCATCTTGGTCAGTGTGGAACAATGAAAAGAACACACTTGGAATGAGGAAATCTAGGTTCAAGTCAGAATCATGGCATTAACTGACTGGATAACTGTGGGCAAGTCACAAATTCTGAGCTTCAACTTCCAAAATGGGGATAATAATACTTATATTAACAGTAACTAATACTTGCTTCTTTCCAAGATTATTTTCAGGGAAGCATTCTGTAAACCTTGAAGCCCTACCATAAATAGAAGGAATAATAATAAATGTCATTTACAGCATCTGGAAAGTGACCTTTAGCAAAAGGCCAAAGCTTTCACCCAATGCTTTGCCTCTCCACTGTAGTAGCCTCTTCCTGTTTCTACCACATTTGTACCCTTGATATGAAACCCTACACCTACTGCATCTATCATCCCATGATATCAGCATATGAGAACAGCCAAAACAGAATTCTGAATCGTGTATGTAATTTTTCTCCTACTCCAAGAAATTACTTATATTTTACTTTTTTGTTCATATTTTAATACCGTGTGTTCTTTTGGGGGGGGGTTTGGGGGGGGCAGGGCAATGGGGGTTAAGTGGCTTACCCAGAGTCACACAGCTAGTTAAGTGTCAAGTGTCTGAGGCCAGATTTGAACTCACGTCCTCCTGAGTCCAGGGCCAGTGCTTTATCCACTGTGCCACCTAGCTGCCCCAATACTGTGTATTCTTGCCCTCAGTTAACTATTTTTCACATCAATGAAAGGGCACACTAGCATGTATAGAGAAAACCTGTTTGATTTGGTAAGGGTTATGGTCCTCTCTGGCAAGAGTCCCTGACTGCCCAAAGTTCAAACTGTTCTTGATTAGCTGGGCCGTAGGCCCATTGAAAGAAAGGAGTGCTCCCAGGCCTTGAATAGAAATTTCACAATTAGACATTTATTCTTTTGAACTAATTTATAAGAAGAAAGAAAGAAAAAAACTACATTAGTTATTGCTCTATTTCCAGAAAAATTAAATGATGTTTTGTGGGGGGAGATATTTTAATAAAGGATACTTTTCACTCAGTGAAAAAAAATTTCTCTACCCCCCCACCCCCACCCCATGGACATTCATTTATCCAGCAAACACTGTAAGTGCCTTAGAGGTAGCTAGGTGGTATAGTAGATAAAGTGGTGGACCTGGCGTCAAGAAGAGTTGAATTTGAATCTACTCTCAAATTCTGTCACTTAAATGTGTGCTCTCTCTCTCTCTCTCTCTCTCTCTCTCTCTCTCTCTCTCTCTCTCTCTCTCTCTCTCTCAATTTCAATGGAGATAATAATAGCACCCACCTGATGAATTTGTTGGGAATCAAATAAGATTGTACACTTAAAATACCTTTCAGATCTTAAAGTACAGATATTTTAGATGGTAGGGAGTCAAATATGGGCCACATTTGTTAAATACTGAAGGATGGAGGGGGTGGGAATGGGACCTGAAGATAAAAGTCATGAGTTTTATTTAATGTTTCTAGCCTCAGTTTTGTCTATAAAATGAGTATAATACCAGAACCTCAAGGGGTAGTTATGACAAGAGGATTTTATAAACCTTAAACAACTTTACAAATGGGAGTAGTTGTTAGCAGTAGTATTAGTAGCAGTGATGATACCTGCACATGCACGCACACGTGCACACACACAGCCACTGTGGTTGACTGAATATTTTAATTCAGTTGCAATGCCCAAGGCCAGGAACAAATACCATTTCTATGTGATTTGTTTCTGCTCTATAAAACTGTATATTCACAATAAATGTGATCAAATTAGGTGAATCGAAAGTTAATTTATCCAAGAGACTGCACAGATTTTGTAAAACTGATTTTTTAAAAACTGAACTCTAAGTTGATATGGTCGTTTATTTGTTCTGTGAAATGTCATGCATTTACATTCATTTTGCATGAGAGTCGAGGGGAAGTTCTTTTAATTTGACAGTTTTACATCAATATGACAGATCTGTCAGATTAGTATTGTTACAGGGCTATAAAGCTGAAAACACCACAGAGGAAGAAGTGTGTCGTCTTCAGAGAGTCTAATCTGCACTTATACATACTTTCATATGACTCTTTTCCAAACAGTGAAACTCTTTCCCTCCTCTTTGTGAGCTCGCATCTTGTTGCATTCTCTTCTTCGTGCTTCCCTGTAGCCCAGAATTCAAAGGGATTGTTTTTATGTCCATTGCTCAATCCCTGCAGATGAACAATTCAATTTTTTGGCTATTCTATCTAAGCTCCAGCCCAGCTATGGTACTGAAGTTTTGTAACTTTTCTGTGAAAAGGGAGTGGGGAAAAAAGAAAAAAAGGAACTTCTTTTAGTTGTAGAGTTATTCTTTTGTAAATTCTTTGTCCTTCATATACAAGGTGACATTAATAATCTATTTGTCAGTAGACTTATTTTCAATTTTTTCAGAAAAAGAATAGCGTCATCCATTATCTCTTACCTGGTCTTCCCTGTGACCAATGATCCTAGTTGTGAGATGACTGGATAGGGTTAAAGGCTCATCAATGGCTATTTTTCCTTTGTGGTTCCAAAGCTCAGTGGCCCACTTGGGGTCTACAGAATCATATAATCTTAAAGGAGATGGGGACTTTAGATTATATCTATTCCAGGGGTTCTTAATCTGGGATCCATGGACCCATAAAGGGTGTGTGGATAGACTTAACAAGGTCTGTGAACTTGAATGGGGAAAAACATATCTTTACTTCAATATAACTGGTATCTGTTGTAATAATATGTAATTTATCTTACATATTTAAAAAATATGTCCCATAGGCTTTAACAGATTGCCAAAAATGATACAAAAAAGGTTAAGATCCCCTGATTTTGTATACCTTTTAACCCAGTGAAGGATCCCTTCTGCAACTTCCCTAACAAATGGTTTAGACTCTACCTGAATAACTCCAGTGATAACGAGCTCCCTAATTTGTAAGAGAGTCTGCTCTATTGTTGAACAGTTCTAAGTACTGGGAAAATCCTTATGATAAACCATTATTTGTCTTTCTTTAAATTTTAACTCTGCTTTCTGGGGTGGCACTGAATTACTATACTCCTACTTTCCCATTATATACTTTCACTTCAACCCTGTCTTTTCTTTTTCAGATTAAAAATGTCCAGATCCATCAAATATTTTTCATTTAACATAATTTCCAGATAATTTCTGGTTACTTTTATATTAATACTCTCAAGTTTAATTAAGACCTTCTCTAAAAATGTGGCTCCCAGAACTAACCATAGTATTACAAATTGGTTCTGACTAAAGCTAGATCCTACTGAGTGTGAATAATGATTCCTGTGAATGGTCCCACGTATCCAAATTCATACTATTGGAAGTTATAATTGTGTAAATATGTAGAATAGTTTCAGCCTAATGGAAATATGCAGTGCATACTTAAATGATTAATAAGATTGACTGCTGTTCTCACTCATTGGTACCAAGCAACAGTACAGAATATGGTAGGACAAGGTCCATCTCTCTTGATGTCTTTTAATAAACCTAAGTTTGCACTAGCTTTTATTAGTTGTTGTATCACACTGCTGGCTCACGTTACAATCCACTAAAACCTGCATATCTTTTTATCTTTAACTTCTATTCAAGTACTTCCCCCATCCTATAGCTGTACGATTCATTTTTTGAAAAAAAATGCAGGACCTTATATTTATCCTTGCTAAATTTCATTTTGTTTGTTTCAACCCAGTATTCTAGGCAACTGATGTACTTCTGAACTTTGATTCTGTCATCCAATGTACTATCTATAGTCTACACCTATAAATGTGATAACCATACCTTCTTTGTCTTTATCCAAGTTGCTAATTTTTTAAAAAAATGTTGAATAGTGGAGAGCCAAATATAGAGCTTTAGCCCTATATCACTAAAAACTTAGAATCACTAGAAATTTCACTCTAGATTAACATCAATACATTAATCAGCATTTTTTCACCACTGTTATTCAACTAGCTTCAAATCCATCTAAGTGAATGTAGTCTGCATTTATCCATCTTGTTCATAAGGATACCATGAGGCACTACTAAATGCTTTGCTGCCATTAAATAATGTACATCTCTATAAAGGTCCTATGATTTGCCAATCATATAATGCTATTTAAAAAGGAAATGATGTTTTGTTTTGTTTTGCGGGGCAATGAGGATTAAGTGACTTGCCCAGGGTCACACAGCTAGTAATTGTCAAGTGTCTGAGACCGGATTTGAATTCAGGTCCTTCTGAATCCAGGGCCGGTGTTTTATCTACTGCGCCACCTAGCTGCCTGGAAATGATATTTTGGTTTAATGTTCTTAGTGAACCTATGTTGATTCTGATCACCACTAGTTGTTTTTTTTTTTCTTTTCTAAGTGTTGCAATTGAGGGCAGAGAGAATATATACCAGTTTTCCATTTTTATTTGGTTCAAGCAGTTTAAGACTAAGAAAAGCATCTGAACTGAGTTTTCATCCATCAACCAAAATGCCACATTTATTACAATCTATAAAAATAGAACTAGATCTGGTTAGTTGTTAACTTTTTACATTCAAGAAAATTATAAATTGAAATTTGGACCAAATCAAAGTGTCATCTCAGAGATCCTCAAGTACCTTTGTTTTTTGTTTTTTTACCATCTAAGAAGCTTCACTTGACAGCTGTAATCTATAAATTATGACTTTTCCCCCAATAATTTCTTACATTTTGTGGTTTTTACTATTTTTATATTGACCATTTAAATTAAATCTTATTTTCAAGTGATATAACCACATACCTAAGTAGTTACGCTGTTAGAATAGCCTTAGTATTTATGGTAACCTCTTTACTTTGGTAGCATTACCAAAATGATTTGGAGGCTGTTGGAATATGAAGGCAATAATCCATGGAATTTATCAAAGACAACTCCTTAAGACATGGAACTAATTTGAGTTAACTATCCTTCCAAAGTGGGAGAACATTTAAATTTGGATAAGATCCTCTTTGCTCTTCAGAAATCCAAGATTCTCTAACAGGCCCCAAGAACATCTCACAGAAATCACAGACAAATAGAATCCAGGTTAAAGAGAATTTGCCTGGAGGTGCTCTAACACAGTAACAATTGTGTCATGCAATTCATATGAACCAGAATCTTGTGGAGAACTTCACTTCAATTTCCTCTCTTCTCTCCCAATGTTCATCTGCGGCACACATGAATTAAGATCATTGGGAAATGAGGTAGAAATACAAGTGGGAAGGATAAAAGGAAAGAGATACAGCTTTCATGTTCTTACCTTTCATACTTACTTGTTTCATTTTGTAAAGCTGTTTCTGCTTTTTCAATGGTGATCAAGAGATTTTCTGTGAGGTCAGGTCTTTTGCCCACTACTGTAAAACCATTCCAGATGTACATCATTTCCTAGAGGGGAGAGAAGGGAAAGAGGTAAGAATCATATTTAACTGATCTTTTATAATAAATGATACTGTATAATCTGGATTTCTGTTGATGATTTTTAACACATTTTTAAAATCTATGCCTGTTGTTTATATAAAATGTTTCCAAGAAATTCACTGAAATGAACATTAGGAATATTTTATTGGGCTCATGTTCTTTTATATCATTAAAACATGTTGCAGCCCAGTAATGTAATCCAATATGTGGAAAACTAGTTTATTTAAAGACCATATGGCTAAATGACAGCTCATGAAAATGTAAACTAATGCTCTCTCAGTGCAGGTTACATTTAATAGGCCAAGAGATGAGAATTTTTTCTGACAAAGAACAAATGAGCTTTTTCCTGGAAATATTTTCCTTTTATATCTGAAAGTACTTGAAGGATATAAACATTAAGCAGGAAAAAACTAAAGAAAAGAAAAATGTAACATATTCTCTGAAAAGATTTAAAACTGAGAAGCAGTAAATTGGAAAAGAGGCTTTTGAGGAAAACAGCAGGGAAAAAAACATCTTCACTTAAAGCACTGAAAACTAAACTGAATCCAACTCTGAAAATTCTTTTAGAGACAATAATTATGCATATCTAATACAGCAAGTAGTAGCTCATGTGCTGTGGCTGCTGAACTATAATTTTATAAAATGGGGAACGTTACAAATAAACAGCTTTCATTGGAAACTGAACAAAAACTAACACTTTTCAGGGAATGCCCTAGAGTCAGGATACATTCATCCTAATCTACACTATTTCCTCTCCAGACCAGAGCTAGGACGTTTGGGATGTTTCATTTAAGCAGAATCAGTTATAGCAACCGATCGATGGATCGATCAGCAGGCATCCACTAGAACTTTATTGTGACAGGGATACATTTTAGAAAAGCTGTACACAAAAAAGGGAAATAAATGTACAGATTGGTAATTAACATACAGGTAAATAGCATACTCTACACAAGTCAATTAACCTCTCAGTGCCCACAGGCAACCTAAGACAATAAACTGCAATGGGTTCCTACACCCCAGGGCTAATCTGAATTTTAAATTAACCAAAATGCCCAGAGTTTTGTACACGTGGCCAGTGGGTTGTCTTCATTGTAAAGTGAAAGGGATTAAATGAGTTGACCTCTTAAGTCCCTTCCTATTTGAATTCTGTGGTCCTCTTACCCAGTCCTCAAGCACTTGTG
Organism: Dromiciops gliroides; assembly: GCF_019393635.1. Taxonomy (NCBI): domain Eukaryota; kingdom Metazoa; phylum Chordata; class Mammalia; order Microbiotheria; family Microbiotheriidae; genus Dromiciops; species Dromiciops gliroides. Next base: position 652,260,628 of record NC_057861.1, read on the forward strand.
GGTAACTGAAGGTTTTCTGTAAGTTACTTTCTGGTCATAATTTGAGATCAAGCTATGTACACATAGGAGAATATGAAAGCAAAAAACAAGTGATTTTTAAAATGTCACAAGTCAAACTTTTTGGATGAGCTCATGCTTTTAATTCAGTTACATAAGATCAAGGGGTGGGGGGGAATCTCATGTCTGGCAACAGTGAGCAGACACAGTGGTTACAACAGCTAAAGAAACAGCAGGAGAAATCTGGTAGAAGAGAGGTATTCCCTATTCGTGCCCCCAGGTTTGGCAAGGGGAAAGACCACTGAGAAATAAAAAAGGAAGGCAACTATAAATGGAGCAAAGATAACTTCACTTGAGAACTGGGTAAGAGGATCACAGAATTCACATGTGAAGGGCCTCTGAGATCATCTAGTTTAACCTTCCTCATTCTCCAATGAAAGCCTAAAGCCAGGATTTGAACACAGATCTTAGGACTCCATGTACAAAACTGAGCATTCTGGTTAATTTTATATTTCGGATTTAGCCCGGCATATAGGACCTCTCTGCATTTTGTCTAAGAGTTGTCTGGGGGCCAGAGAGGTTAAGTAGGATGCTGGATTCAAATTCAAGGCTGTCCCCATCACACCATACTTCTCTTCTTACACTTTTGGGAAGGTACTGTATTACAATGAAAAGAGGATGAGATTTAAACTCAAAGGACCCGAGTTTGAATCCTGACCCTACTAATTGTCTGTCTATGTAACCACAAACAAGTCGGATTATCTCTAAGATTAATTCTAACTCTAAATCAATGATCCCATAAATCTTGTGACCCTGGCCTAATCTATTTTTATAAAATAAAATATGAAAAAGTCTGTTAAAACAAGTTCTAGTGAATTAAGGGGGTGGGGAGACAACCTTCTAGTGGAAGGAAATTATTTGAACAATAATACTGCTTTTTATTCAAACACCTGACAGAAGCACACACAACCAAGAACCATCCTGAAATCCTATTTGTGTTTTGTTTTTGATGGGGCAATGAGGGTTAAGTGACTTGCCCAAGGTCACACAGCTAGTTAAGTATCAAAGTGTCTGAGGCTGGATTTGAACTCAGGTCCTCCTAAATCCAAGGCCAGTGCTTTATCTACTGTACCACCTAGCTGCCCCCAATAGTACTATTTTTAAAAGGTCTAGAGAGTACTGTATGTGTCATTCCAGCTAATCTTTGTAATATCCCTTCAAAGTATAATGGGAACAAGTATTTCTCACCACACATCCACATCCACACACACACACACAACTGATAATCCCCCCCCCCCAAAAAAAATCCATCTACTGAAACAATATATCATCAGGAATCCGTGTGTGCAGCTGAACTTTGTACACTTAAAATCACTAATTACTTCAAGAATTATAGCCTGATACTAAAACACTGCAGAGGTGGGTAGATCATTTCTTCATTGTTTTAAGGAGTATAAAGTACTTTTCTCTCAACAACCCTGTGAACAGGGTGGTGCAGATCTCATCATTCTTCCACAATGGTGGATGAAGCCAATATAACCTAGCAGGTAACCTGGTTCTCAAACGCTAAGCTAATGGAGCACAAACTCTGGCATGTCCCATCAAGCTGGAAAAGGTTAAAGTTGGGACAATTCATCTGCCATCTTGAGGGTCAGCCTGGCTAAATTCAAAGCGATTCAACATCAAGGTGGTTGCAGTGTAATCCATTTTTGCATTACAACAACTCTCTAAGACCATAGATTAAGTGTTTCAGCCTTTCAGGGGAAAGAGAACATGCACAGATACAATCACAGATGACTGAAATGAGTATCTTATGGATAAGGAAACAGATCCCAAGAAATCAACTGCCTAGCTCAAGGTTATTCAAGTAGGTGTTAGAGTTGGGACTGGAAGCTGGTCTTCCTAATTCCATGCCTAGCACTCTTTTCACTACACCATGCAACAACTAAATTATGTGTGTTAACTGTTTAAGTGGAAATGATTTAGCTAAAAAATCTCAAGCAGCCTGTACTACTGGAATCAGTACTGGATCCATACTGGATGATTCCTGAGAAGGCCATACCAAAACTCTAACCAGGATTAAGAAAAACTGTTGATCTTTGTTACTGATCTGAAATCAGAGAACCTCAGGTTGAATCTTCAGTCAGATATTTCCTGTATAATCTTAGGTCACTTAACATCATCTGTATCCTTATCTGTAATACTGACACCTGTAGGACTGTTCAGAGGCCTGATGGAGGAAAGTCCTTTGTGAACCTTAATTCACACCTGCATAGTACCTCATGATCATCTTTACAGATGTTAAAAATTGAGAAGTATTCAATTCTATAAAATTTAATTTATACAGCTCAAATAGCCACCACAGTAACTCACAAAGGATAGACTAATGAAAAAAGGAAAAAAGGACACATCACATACTACTTTCTTACAAAATTCTACTAGCTAGATAACCTGTATACATTTAAATTAGCATAAAATCGTTCAAACACTTTAAGCTCAGGAAGAAAAGATTTCCCATTGCAACTCCCAGGAAAAAAATAAAACCACAGGGCCTAAACTCAACACTGCTGCTGATGGCTGGCATTTCTCCAACTTGTGTGTGTGTGTGTGTGTGTGTGTGTGTGTGTGTGTGTGTGTGTGTGTGTGTGAGAGTGAGTGATTAATTCCTAAAGCTTTACAACTACATGTGATAATTTTTTGAAGAAGTTTCTTTCGAGGAGCAGCTTCCATTAAGAAAATCTGTGCATTTTTTAAACAGAAAAACCAACCTGAACTTAAAAGTTACAGAAATCCTTTATAAATGTTTGAAATTGGGGCAGCTGGGTGGCACAGTGGATAAAGCACTAGCCCTGGATTCAGGAGGACCTGAGTTCAAATCTGACCTCAGACACTTGACACATACTAGCTGTGTGACCCTAGGAAAGTCACTTAACCTTCATTACCCCACAAAAAAGCAAAATAAAATAAAATAAATGTATGAAATTGAATAGAATTGCTAGACAAAAACTAGATGGAAAATGGTTTTTGCTTCCACTAAAATGCAAGTTTATTCTAGTCTTCAAACACAAGTGAAAAGAAATAGAGGTGGCTACCAGAGCAGGTAAGATCAGCTTTACAGGAAATGCCGCACTGGAATAACGCCGGGACTTCCTCACTGCAAACTTCTCTGTTGGGATAGACTTGCCAGCAATTCTCTGCTTCAAGCCCTCCACCTGTCTGTAATTATCCCCAACCCACAAACAAAACAAAAAAGAAAGGACAATTAAAAACCAAATATCTGCAAGGCTATGTGTTATCATCATTTTACTTAATATATTAGTGTCTCTAATATTAAGAGCAATTTTACAGATAGCAATATACTTATGACCCTACAAACAGCAGCAATTTCTACCAGGTTCAGAAATTATTCCAAATTTTCTTTATTTAATCACATATGTATCACGACAGAAAAGGGAAATAGCATGCTAATAGATCTTCTATATTCACCTGCCAAGTTGATAAACATATGTAGAATAAAGCAACTCAAAGAGTACCTACCTGTCAACTAATTTAAGTACATGTTATGTATTATCTATTGTTAGTCCACATCAATCAATCTTAAAGAAATGAGGGCCTCTAGACAGGCAGAATGTCTGTATTCTGCCTCACAAAGTGACAGACCATTTTCTCATGCTATAAAAGATGCCACAGAATTAAAAGGATCGCTCAAATGAAGACGGATAGGATGGTATTGTTTTTTACTTTGTAGTTTCTCTTTCACATTACTTTTACCTCATCAGCATGTACCTTGTATATACCTAGGGATTTACCTGCTGCCTTTCCCATGAGAAAGTGCACTCCTTGAGGGCAGGTACTGCTTTCTGCTATCTGCTGCTTGTTTGGCTTCAGTACTCCCTGGGATAGGTACTCCCTCCAGTGTTGCAAGTCTGCTCTAGCTTAATATCTGCTCTGAGAGCTGCTATGGCCACAAGATTCATTTCCCTGAAGCCATCCTGGTGATAAGTCTAGCCAGATCTTAACTACAGTGGCAAAGCCTTGGAAAACACAGGCCCAGGTTAGAGGGGCTGAAGGGAAACAGGCATGATAATGCATTGTTGGTGAAGGAAAGAATTTGTCCAGTCATTCCAGAGAGCAATTTGGAACTATACCCAAAATGTTACATGAATGCCCTTTGACCCACAACACTACTATACCCCAAGGAAATCAAGGAAAGAATGCCCTGTATCACAAAAATATTTATAACAACTGTTCCTGTAGTAGCAAAGAGTAAGTGGGGAGGGAGAGAATGATAGGGGAAAGGAATGTTCATCAATTGATGGGCTGAACAAATTAAGGTATATGGATGTAATGGAATACTATTGTGCTTTAAGAAATTAAGAAAGAAAATTTCAGAGAAACCTGAGAACTGCATGAGCTGATACAGAGTGCAATGAGCAGAATCAGGAAAATGATTAAAAGTATAACATCAATATTATAAAAATTAACAATCCTTAAAGACTGCCTTTAAGAACTCTTAACAACACAATGATTAACCACGATTCCAGAGGAATGGAGATGAAGAATGCTGTCCACTTCATGACAGAGAAAGGATAGATTAATATGCAGAAGGAGACACACATTTTCAGATGCGGCTAATGTGAGGGGTTTTTTGCTCAACTACACTGTCTTTACATCATACAAAAGATGCTACATCTTTGCTATGATAGGGCAGAAAAGGAAGACAGTGTAGAGGGAGTTTTCTATGGTTTTTAAAAATAATCACAAAAACCCTTTTTAATGCTTTACCTGGAGCAGTTTAAGGCCCATTATAAGAATCAATTTCCTTCTATTGATCTGATTTTGAGCCAAAATTCCACTGTTAGGCTTCTACTGCAAAAACCAGATCAAAAAAGAAAAATAAAAAAGGACTCATGTATACAAAATTATTAATAGGTACTCTTTTTTTAATAGCAAAATAGCTTTATGCAAGCTCCAGCAGTTCCTATCAAGTAGGAAATATTTTCAGAAAGAGTCCAAGATTGGATTCCATGTGTGTGCTGTATAGAGACCAGCTCTGGTTAAGTCTAGAGAGGCTCATCACCAGATTAGATGAAAGATTATGAATTTTCCAGCACGTTAATTCTCAAAGACCACCTAAAATACCTAGGAAGGGTGTGATCTTCATAAATAGAAGAGCCAAACTGATGAAATAACAAATCCTCAAAACACTTAAGTAAAAATATAATCATCTAGGAAACACAATCTGTTAATAATCATATGAAAAAATGTTCAAATTCTCCCATAATCTGAAAAACGTAAATCAAAACAACCTTAGGATATCATCATACATATGAGAATGGCAAAAAATAATGATGACAATGATCAGTACTAGTGTTGACAGGATGAGAGAGAAATAGACCATAGAATTGGTACAAGGAAAGAGCATGGGTTTAAATCAGACCACCAGGGCAGCTAGGTGGTGCAGTGGATAAAGCACTAGTCCTGGATTCAGGAGGACCTGAGTTCAAATCCAGCCTTAGACACTTAACACTTACTAGCTGTGTGACCCTGGGCAAGTCACTTAACCATCACTGCCCCACCAAAACAAAAAAAAAACAAAATAAATCAGACCACCATGGTTTAAATTCTGGCTCTGTAATTTATTGGCTAAGTGACTTTGAGCAAGGTACAACTTCTCATCTATAAAATGAGGGTGTTGGACTACATGACTTGTCATGTCCCTTACAACTCTGAATCTATAATCCCATAATGTGCTATTAGAGGAACTTCAATAAGAATCACAAAACTGATAGCTCTGGACCTAGCAATTCCACTGTTAAGACTTCTACTGCAAAAACCAAATCAAAAAAGAAAAATTAAAAAGGACCCATGGATACAAGATTATTAATAGGTACTCTTTTTGTAATAGCAAAAATAGCTGAATAATGTAATGGAATATTATGGTGCTATAATCTACTAGCCATGTGACCCTGGGGGAATCACTTAACTTTGTTTGCCTCAGCTTCCTTATCTATAAAATAAGCTGGAGAAGCAAATGGCAAACCACTCCAGTATCTTTGCCAAGAAAACCCCAAATGGGGTCATGATGAGTCAGATATGACTGAAATGACTCAATGACAAAATAAAAATGATAAACATAAAGCATACAAGAAAAGATGGATAGATAGATATTTAGAGAGATAGATATTTAGATAGATAGATAGATAGATAGACAGACAGACAGACAGATAGATAGACACACAGAGTGATGCAAAGTGAAACCTACCTAAGTGGAACAATATACACACTGACAACAACTATACAAAATAAAAAAAGAAAGAAGGATGGAAAACAAGGCCAAAAGCAGGAGAGAATCCAGCAGAACTATTAGGAGACAGAACATAAGCATTTTGATTCTTTGAATTTCTTTGGTTTTTTCCTTGGTCAAAGCTAAAAGGTGGAGTAAAATTCTCTTTACTGCACTAAAGAAGTTAGGGGTTCCTGCTCCAAATGAAGAACTGTCCTAGGAAAGGCGGGGGGGAATCACTGGTAGGGTACACATCACTTTAATGATAGATAGGGACTGCCCCTTCAACTGGTCTCCCATTGTAGTGATAATATCCTTCTTACCTAAACAAAGACACAATATTCTCCCCAGTTGGCTTCACCTCTTCCTCTGGGAGCATACTTAGAACTGCAGCTTTCTGAAACACATATATTGCCTTTAAAGAAAAGAAAAAGAAGTCAATTTTAATGTAACCCTAAATTCCTGGCATTTCTATAATACTGTATTTCAAGAATGATGTGCAAGTTTTCCATGTAGACTGACTATCCAGAAATTTTTAAATATGACCAAATGAGAAATATGACCAGTTTCAATACGCTGCTAAACCAATTAATTGTTCTAAAACAAAAATAATAGTTCGCTTCAGTGGAAGAACAATAGAAATTCATTGGTTATTGTTATTTCAGTGCTCCCAATCATTCATAAAGTTTCTTTTTAAGACAATCAATTTTTGGGGGCAGCTAGATGGTGCAGTAGATAAAGCACTAGCCCTGAATTCAGGAGGACCTGAGTTCAAATCTCACCTCAGACACTTGACACTTACTAGCTATGTGACCCTAGGCAAGTCACTTAACCCTCATTGCCCCACTTTTTAAAAAAAGACAATCAACTTTTTCTTTAGATGAGAAAAAGTAGGAGGTAGGGGGCAGCTAGGTGGTGCAGTAGATAGAGCACTGGCCCTGGAGTCAGGAGTACCTGAGTTCAAATCCAGCCTCAGACACTTAACACTTACTAGCTATGTGACCCTGGGCAAGTCACTAACCCCAACTGCCTCACTTTAAAAAGAAAAAAAAGTAGGAGGTAGAGCTAGGATGAATGCCCAGGTATTTTGACTCCATGGCCATTTCTTTCTACCATTTCATGATGAGTCTCAATTATCTGCTGATTTTATCAACTCTCTATGGTAAAGCTGTGGATATTATACACTACTCAACTAAATGATGTTCAACCAAACAAAAAGGACACACTGTGATTCCTGAGAGGTAAGTGCACTCATTCTCCTTACCTTGGACCATCTACTCTCTTTGCAAAGTAGATCTGCATAATGATATGCCTTCAGCCATTCTTGCTGGAATGTATAACACCACATCAGTTCCCAGTAACAGAGGTGATGAATCTGTTTCCATTCTTCCTGAGATTTAATACAGTTTTGGAATATCACCTGTGCCTAGGATTAAATGTTACAAAACTGATCACATAGATATCAGACAAGGGAATAAATAACAAATGGGAAAAGTCATACATTTTGTACAAAAAGAACAAAACTACCGCTCATTTAATCATTCAATAATACAACAGCTTCCTTTCCTTAAATGAAACAATGTAGCTAAGTATTATTTTTTAAACTAAACTTTACTTTTTCAATGAGGAAACATCTGCCTTCTTTCCCTCCCACAATTGAGAAAGAAAGAAAAACAAATCTCTGCTACAAATAGGCAAAATACATTTCCATATTGGCCACGTCCAAAAAAAAACCCTACACTATGCTGCATTCTGTACTCTGAATCTTTCACCCCTCTATCAGGAGTTGGGTAGCAGGTTTTATCATGAGTTCTCTGGAATCCCAGAAGGCCAGAAGGCCGCTTCATCAATCAGAGTCTTTCAAAGATGTCTGTCTTTATACTATTACTGTTACTATATAAATTGTTCTCTTAGTTGGGCTCACTTCACTCTAAACCAGCTCATATATGTCTTTCCAGGCTTCTCTGAAACCATGTCTTTTATTATTTTTTACAGTATGACAGATTCCATCGTAAGCATATACCATGACTTTGTCAGTCATTCACCAATTGATGGGCACTCCCTCAGTTTCCAATTCTTTGTCACCACAAAAAGTGCCACAAATGTTTTTGTACATCTTTAGTCAAAAGTTTTTTGGGTGTTTTTTTTTTTTTTGCTTAGGACTAATCTCTCCATAATCTACCCTCCCTCTTGTTCCCCTTTCTCCCTTTTCCTGTTTGCCTCCTGTCTCCCTGTTGAGTGAAATGTATTTCTCTATCTGTGTGCATGTACTCCTATGCTTCTTACCCTGGGCTTCCCATCACAAGTGTTCCTGACACATATTTATACTCCTTCTTACAGAGTGGCAAAAAAGTCAAGGAAAAACTAACATCAAAAGTAATGAAGAGACTCTGAAATTAATTACCTTTTCAAAATTCCCTTTGAGTAGCTCTATTCTTGCAGAATAAAACAAAATTAGAGAGCCCTAGAGAGAAAGGAAAAAAAAACCCTGTTCAATAATCCCAGGACCAGTTGATTAATTGTGACAATAAAATACACTAAAAGTACCGAGCATACATTTGGAAACTTCTGAAGATAGGGTTCAAGGAGAGTCTCGGCTTCCTCAATATTGGCTTCTCCTGTGCCTAGAAATTCAACACACAGCATACACAAAAACAACCCTCAGTCTCCATGGAATACATTAGGTGCTTACAACCTACCCCTAAAACTTCATTACTGCAAAGATGTATGCCTAAGGAACTGGGAATTTTATATGAAAGGAGAAAAACTTTTATTATTGTGTCATATTCATTTCTACTTGGGAAATAAGATAAGTATCATTGGACTTTAACACAAGATTTCTCACAGCAGATTGACTAAAAGTAAAGTAAGAACTTGTTCTTAAATTCTAAATGTGATTTTGTTTGTTTGTTTGTTTTAATGGCAATCATGACCATCACCTTCAACTTTATGCTCGTAGCTCCAGTTTAAAAAAAACAAAAACAACAACTTAGAAACCTAGTGATTAGAAGCAAGCAAACACTTTATGGAATAAAGCCTACCATTTATTACTAAAAATAAGAGTAAACCAATCTAATCAATCAATCAGCATATATTAAGCACTTACTCTGTACCAGGTACTATGCTAGTCACCAGGGACACAAAACTAAAAACGAAACAGCCCTTGCTCTCAGACTGCATTTGGCTCCACACACATCTGATTAAAACTTAATTGCTTGCTCTCTTGATGCTTTCTCAGTCTTCGTGTAAACATAGATCTACCAAGGTAATTATCTGCTGCTATTTCTCCTAACTGACTTTTCTCAAAGATTTACTCTATTCATGAAAAATAACTAACTTTTGGTAAAGTCAAAATGCAATTTAATACTTACCAAGGACTAGTGAGACATAAGTATGAAATAAGAGTAAAGTTAAACTGCATAGTGTGGACCGCAAACTGGATCCAGATGCACCTTCTCGCAATTGTATGAGGCCCAGTTCCTACAGAGAACAAAAATCTGATTATCTGCCTTATAAAAAAATTTTAAAATATCAATCCGTTCTTTTCTACCACTTTCACAGTTTGCGTCAATATAATTCATGTTTAGATGATGACGACGGTGGTGGTGAAGACGTCAACAACAACAACAACAACAACAATCATGTACTTTTTGTCATTTTCTGACCCAAAGAACATATTCTAAGTTTTGCTTATTTGTTTGTTTTTGAAAGTATAAAGAAAGTCTAACAAATACTTTATACTAATTAATTTAGCAGTTTCAGGGGAGAAAGCCAATACTCATTTCAGAAGAACATGGATACAAAAGCTAAAAAATGCCCTAAGGCTTTTGGTTCCCAGTCTCCCCATAGGTGACAAACAATACAAATAAAGTGATAAAGAAATTAACACTTCTTTAAAGAAGTTTCTCTGTGCTTGCTTTCTTGAATATATACTCTGTAATGGAGCAACTGTTTTTAAGATTTGGGTGAGACATGTGATATATAAACTAATTATACCCTATAATAGCTAAACCTATAGTAGGAAAACATAATAAGCATCACTGAAATGAATAAATTTTAGGGGGAAAGGGGTTCTCTCATTTAGCACTGTAATACAACATATAAGAATGAAGGTATGTAAAGTACTGTTGCCATGTATATTATAGAGTGCCTGAACCTTATGAGCATTTTTGAAATTATTTAGCACCTAGGATAGCCTGAAATCAGCATGTGGCCATCATAATAAATATTTTTATGTAGAAGCTTAGCTTTAAAAGTGTAAAAGATTAGTTCATATATTTAATCAAGTAAAAATTATTTACCAATTGCCTACTATGTACTATGCACTATGCTAGCTGTCATACTGACAACCACATATAACTAATGAAAATATGATCAATCACTGACAACCCTTCAACTGATCTTAAAACAAATCCCTAAGTTGATAAGCCCCATGAAGAAGGGATTTGTCTTCCCTTTGAGAATACTTAAAATTTAAATTTATACCCTGTTGCCAGAAAACCCAATAAATTCCAGTAGTCGGAGAACTCTTGCTGGTAGAAGAGATAACATCTGAAAGAAAAACAAAGTGGATAAAGAAGTGTTAGACAACTGTGAAATTAAAAGATTTCAATGTATTTTTATTAATATGAAAAATTAAAGTTAAGTGAAGATTAATGAATGTCACCAAGAGAAAAAGCACAGGCAATCAATTACATGATTCTTTCACGGCAGCAGATATGCAACCAAGAAACTCAAGAAGTAAAAATATAAGATCAGAAACTTTCCCAGGAGATGCTTATTCTCTAAGTAACCTGAATGATTATGGTTAATTCCCTGTCTTCTCATTCTAAGCCCACTTACAACACAGTTTCTTTAAAACTGGCTTTCCTGGGTTGATGCAAATACTTAACAAATAGTAAGTGGTTTGTGTGTTTTTCTTTAATAGTTTCAGAGCTCTCCTATCAATTTAAGAACCAAAGATAGAGACAGGGTATCCCAAAGGTCTTGGTGCAGTTTTAAGCTTTAATAGTTTTAAACTGCATTAAGACTTTTGGGACACCTTGTTGTTTTGTTGTTGTTACTGTTTTTAAATAAACATTTCTATTTAAAGTTTTCAGTTCCAAATTATATCCTGTCTACCTTCCCTCCCTCCCCACTTGCTGAGACAGTAAGCAACCAGATATAGATTATACATGGAGACACACCCTGTCTATTCAGACATGCAGGTCCAATCACCTCTCCTGAGTTCTTCCCTTCCTTCTTAACTCTCTCCTCTTTCAACCACTCCTTTGCAAAGCAACAATCATTTTTCACTAAGAAAGAGATCTTAAAGCACCAGCCCTGGATTCAGGAGGACTTTAGTTCAAATCCAGCCTCAGACACCTGACATTTACTAGCTGTGTGATCCTGGGCAAGTCACTTAACCCTCACTGCCCCACCAAAAAGAAAGGAAGGAAGGAAAGGAAGGGAAGAAAGGGAAGAAAGGGAAGAAAGGAAGGAAGGAAGGAAGGAAGGAAGGAAGGAAGGAAGGAAGGAAGGAAGGAAGGAAGGAAGGAAGGAAGGAAGGAAGGAAGGAAGGAAGGAAGGAAGGAAGGAAGGAAGGAAGGAAGGAAGAAAGAAAGAAAGAAAGAAAGAAAGAAAGAAAGAAAGAAAGAAAGAAAGAAAGAAAGAAAGAGTTCTGAATTGCAGTTTTATGTTTCTTGAAATTCTACCCTAAACTTTCATATCCAATAGGTTTTTTTGGTTTTGAATCTTGCAGTGGCAACAAACAAAGCACTGTGAGCCAGTGAAAAGTCTGATGATGCAAAGCCATCAGGCTTTCAGGCCAGCCCTGTGGGCTCACTTGGACCTATCTGTGCATAGCAGTCCAGGTAAAATCAGAGAATGGGGTGGTATAAACCTGGTAATAAGCATCACTTTGTAGAGTAGGCTTCTGGTATAGATACAAATATATCCTACCAAGTTAAATGCTCCTATTCCAAGCTTCACTCCCCCTTCAAATTGAAAATAGGTTTCCTTCTGTTTTTTGTTGCCTTGAGTCATCTGCAGAACAGAATAGCATTCCCTGGATTGAAGAAAAGAAATAAAAAAATATTCCATTTGTGTGACACTTTAAAACGAATACAATTTCAAATCAAATTTTGCATTTGTACACAACATTATGAAGTCTACCCTTCAAAATATTAAGGGAATTTTCAAACTTCTGAAGCTATACAGAGACTACTCCAACTACCAAGGAGAGCACCTTCTACTTTTTAAAACAGATACTTTTATACCATCAGCTCAAGACATGACCCTAGCAGCACCCTTTATCAAATCTGACATTTCAGTTGTAAATAGGTAGACAGAGCATTAATTATGAGTTCCAGGTATCAGTCACCATCAGGAGCACCGCCATCATTAACAGGTAGCTTTATGGAAGGTAGAAAGAGAAAGGTTTTTCATTTCTTCAGATACACAGTTGGGCAAAACTATTCCAGTGGCCTGAAACCATATTCCTCTCAGAAGTAGCCTGGAAAGATACCATCTTTAAGGTCTGAATTTTAGTATGTAAGTGCTCTCATCACTGGCCCTAGAGTGATTCAACCAAGTTATTTTTTTATTTGGTTTGGTTTAGTCGAGAGAGATTGTAAATTGAATAAAAGTGCTTATTTCCACAACTGTCTCTCATCTATACTTTTATTTTGCCCTTTTCCACAAGGCTATCTCCCTGACTTTTCCTTTCCATTTCCAAAGTTTCCTTCTTATTTTCCCCTTTCGAACCTCAAAAAAACACCTTAAAAGTAAGATTTTGCAAGGCCCTTACCACCTGACATTAAAAGGATAAGAAGGGAGGGGAGAGACATGGACTCTACCTTAAAAAATCCCTATCTTCCTTCAAAGGTTCAGATGTTACCTCCAACATGAGGCTTTTTCCGATCCTTTCCCCCACTAACCTACCAATTATTCATCTGTCTTGTAATTACTTTAGTGTTATTTTTCCCTATTGTTCTTACATACATGTTGTTTTTCCATCCACTCTCCAAACCCCAGGACAATGAATGGTACGAGTCTTGAAGATAGATACTGTTTCACTTTTAGTCTTTGTATATTAAACACCTAACACTGTACCTTGCACACAAAATGTTTGTTGAACTGAAATATCATGAACAATTTCTGAGAAGATCTAAGAGGATGTCATTAGTAATGTCTGAGTTGTTGGATGGCCTACAAATCAGCTGATTCTAGATTAGTGTACTTCACAAATATAAAGTGATGCTTGACAAACCATCAGGAAGAAATGCACTTTGAATTATCATCCCAGTACTGTTCTTCTGCTCTGGTCTGGTGACACTTTTACCTGGTCCTCCTTGTGGACCATCACTGTCTGGACAACCAATCAAGATGAGAGGTATAACCTGTAGCTACAAAATGAAGCAAAGATAACTGATCCATGCAGTCTAAGTCCATGGTTTCATCAGCACTGACTTCCAGTGCTAATTTAGCTTAAGACCCAGGGCAGTAGTTACCAACTTGGAGACTATCATAATACAAGTCATTACTACCAGGGCAATATCAGGTAATTAATACACAAGTCTTACAAGTATGGCTACCATATTGTGTGTGTACATGGGCAAATGTGACTAACTTACACTGTATCCTTTAACCCAAACATGATTTCATAAGGTTCTTAACACTGTTTTAGGACTGAATGAATAATAATGCTGCAGTTATTAACATAAATTGCCTAATTTATAGACTTCCTTATAACAATACTTCCATTGATATAATGTCCTTCTGCACAGTGTTGACACACTGACTCAGTACCATCAGGCAGGAAGTTATCAATCTTGAATCACCAAATATCAGGCAAGATGCATTATTACTTCATTACTTTTCAAAGCTCCATGATTTCAATGTGAGTATTCTCTCCACTGATACAGATGTAATCCCTCTACAACTTGTTAAATGGTCTGTAAAAGTTGCATGGCCAAAAAAAATCATCACCCTAAAGCCCACCTGGTGATAAGCCTATTTATGATCTTGTCCATACTGTTCATCAGAGAAACAGTAAACACTCAGTCAGCCACTGGACCAGTATTCAAAGCCTTTCCAGTTTCACAAAAACAATGAATGCTTCTTCCACTAGCCTAGCTATCAAAAACCCAGAGCCACCTCCAAATCTTAAGGCTTTTGTGGAAGAAAAATTATTTTTTAAAAATGAAAATCTAACTATACTCAGATTATGAGGGCTGTGGGGACTAATGTTTTTAATGGCCTGAATCACACCAGTTTATTTAAAATATTTGAATTATTAACTTACTTATATATTTGGTAACTTGTTCTAATTTTGAGTCCACCTTTGATGAAGTTGATCATATTTTCATCCTGAAAACCATTTAATGAATAATTAGGTCATTACACACACACAAAAATCCTTGCACTGTCCTCACTGCTGTGCCTAGCACAACAAATTTTTAACTTTGGAGACAAAACTTTTCAAGAAAGCAACCTTTCCATGTACTTTTTGAAATAGTTCCTTCACTCTTTTTCCGTAAACTGGAAAAGGAAGGAATAAATTTTTACAGGTGTATTTCAGCCTCAATTACTCACAAATTAGTCAGTCACTTTTAAATGATTAAAATGGTGATCTCTATTAGTCAGATATTGTGGATTTTTTCAGGCAGGGCATAAATTTAAAATTATAAAAATGTCTTTATCTTCTGCATTCAAACAGCATTCTAACAGGTTTAAAGAATATGCTGAAAGGTCAAACCTTTTCCCTCTCCAATAAAAAGCACTTACTTCTAACTGCTCATGCTTCTCCTTCAAGGAGACCTTTAGCAAATGACTTCTGTTTCATATCCTTTACAATCCTAACTCTAGTGTGAGCTCTGCATGAGCCTCTTTGAATGATTCACTTAAATCTCCCTGCACCTCATTTTTATAAAAGCAAGGTATTGAATTTGTCCCTTTTAGATGCAAATTTTTATGATCCTATTAGAATCCTTTAAGTAAATTACAACAGATTATTGCTTGAAGGAAGTTCATCACCAGTAGATGGTGCTATAGGAGATTTTTCTACATTGCTTCACACTGGTAGAATCAGAATGTCAGAGCTAAAAGAGACTTTAAGGATCATGTAGTACACCCCATGCATAAAGAAAGGTTGGCAGGAGCTGACTCATACTCCCTGTGAGAGCTGACTGTTAAATTTTCCGTGATTATTTACATCTCAGGATTAGCAAATTACAAATCTGAGCTTGATTGATTTTCTTTGATAGTCTTGATTTTAGAAAGTGATGGAGAAAATGTTAATATTGCAGATTAAACTTTCAAAGTGTGTCATGTGTATATTTTGTTTTCTTGGAGAGCCAGTTGTTAAACATTTACCAGCATACCACTGCCCATTAAAAAAAAAAAAAGGGATACAATGGAACTAAAATTCAAGTCTTCTGACTCTTACTCCTAAGATTTTTCATTATAATTCTCTAAAACCCAGTAATTTTATTTTATAATAATGTTGGGAAGACTCCAATATTTAATTTCTTATATGCCTGTGTCCCTTGAAAGTTAAAAGTATCCAATTTAATTCTGCCATCTTCATTTAAATGAGTAACATTTCAAACTAC
The DNA here is from genome assembly GCF_019393635.1 of Dromiciops gliroides. Taxonomy (NCBI): domain Eukaryota; kingdom Metazoa; phylum Chordata; class Mammalia; order Microbiotheria; family Microbiotheriidae; genus Dromiciops; species Dromiciops gliroides. The sequence continues at coordinate 652,276,504 of NC_057861.1, forward strand.
AGTACCAAGAGACTCAGAGTCTGCCATTTTCTGAACAATAATCATTAACAAAAGTATCATTGCTCATTTAAAAGCCTGAGAGTTTCAATTAAACAAATGCAATTTTTGGCCAGGAAAGAATTTTCTAAACTATATGAGAACTTCCTTCAAGTAAGACCCATATTTCACTTTACAGTTTAGCTTATGAGTCCTCGAATAGGTAGCAAGACCTAGTTATTCAAGTCTGAACCTCCAAGTTTGAAAAGAATATATTAAGAACAATTTTAAGGATTCCATGGTAAATGCCATGTTGTTAGGACTGTTCCATCAATAACCAACCCCAAGTTGATTTCAACAACCTAATAACATACTACTACCAAGGCTTCGAGATTGTCCCCAAGAAGCCACAGACCTAGTCATTTAGACCAAACTGTGGGATATTGGGTAGTGTAACTGAATGTGGAAGGTCACAAAAAATTTGGCAACAGTAAAAGGTATATGTGTGTGTGTGTGTGTGTGTGTGTGTGTGTATGTGTATGTGTATATATATATATACATATATATATATATACATATATATATATACCTATTTTATCTATATGCCCCGGGGTTGCATAAAAATTTGGGGGGCAAAAAGGGATCGCAAAAAGGGGAAAAGGTTTAAGAAGCCTTGATTTAGACCACTGAGTCAAGTTTAAGAACATCTTCACTAAACATAGAAATCCAACTAATAAGTTAGAAAAAATGAACATTTTAAGGGTAGTTCTGAAATAGTATAAATTCTCTGTTCAAAGCTCCTAGATTAAGGCTCCTTTTGTTTATATTAGGAAGATTTGCAATCTGTCCAATTTACTTCTGCCTCCCTTCCTATATTTCTTCTCATCTTCCTCACCTCATTGTACCTGCCACAATTCTCTAATGTGTCATGGATTTGGTTTTTTAAAAAGCAGGAAGGTAATGATGGACCTGGTAACTTCTGCTGCAAGCAGAAATAACAATGACTTGGAACAGACTCTTTCTTAATTAAGGGCACCAGAGTATGCTGAGTAATTTTATTCAAATCCTCTCCCCAAAGGAAAAGCCCCTAGTCAGAGTGGACAATAAGCCCACTTGATAGTCAGGAAGACCTGGGTTCAAGACACATTCCTGGCACAACCTGGCTGTGTGACCCTCAGCAAGTGACTCAATGTTTCAGTACCCTCGGGAAAACTGCCAGCTTTTATTGACAAAGGGAGTTTTTTACAATTAAATCACATTCTCCCCAAAAAAGGAATAAAACAAGTATAAAGAAATGAAAACATGAAAATAAACATTATTAGAGGTACAAAAATTAGAACTACCATTTCTAGAAACACATGCAAATGAAATTTAAAGGAGGTTGGGTGAGAATAGATTAAAATGGTGCTAGGTCTAAACAATTATTTATGTCAAATCTTCATCTGAAATAAATTGACAAGAAATATCATTTAAAAATCTCCCTGATGTAAGTAACTTGCTAATTAGCCAATCTAAAAAGGGTTTCTAGCCAACACTCTGGGCTTAAAATAACAATGACTAATTTCCACTCCACTTTAAAGGGACTCTACAGAACTTCTAAAAAACAAGGGCTACACATATCTAATTATCACAATTGTTCTCCATCAGACAATAGAGAAAATAACTTTTAAAATATCGAACTTAACCAGAGTGCTTCTAGTCTCTAAAAAGTACAGAGAATAATGAAAAAGAACAACTACTCCATTCTTTTCATGCATGAAAGAACCTTGAAATTGGGGTAGTTATAAGGGTTTTCATTTAAAAGGCAGTGATTAACACCAGATTGAGTTTAAAATCAGACTAAAGATAATGACTGTGAATAAGAAAGCTACTTCTGGGTATCTGTTGGGTAAACTAGGCTAGGAGAGATGGTAACCCAACAAAAATGAGAATACCACTGGTTCTAGCAATACCTTTCTTCACATCACCCATTAAAATTATCAAATGGCCCTACATAGTGTTCATTCAAAGAGCTATTATTATAGCTCTACCTGTATTTTACTGTTAAAATAATAAAAAGCAACAAATGGACACTGAATCCCACAATAGTCATTACCTGTAAAAATGTCAATGCTGCTTTCTGTAGTAGACATTCCGCATAACAGATTTCTGCATGCATTTCCTCTATTAATAACAAACAAAACATATTAAAGAAAATTCCTGAAACATCACATGCATTTTGTCTTAAGATCCTCAAATGAGATCTACAGTAATACATGATTGAGAAGCAGCACTGCCTAGGAAGATTGGAGTTTAAACACCACTTGTGGTACCTGGAGACTATGGGACCATTAGCAATTAATTTAGCCTCTCTTAAGCTCAGTTTCCTCATCTGTCTACAATGGGGAGATTGGCCAATGAAGCCCCAGTCCAAATAGAATGAGCAGTTTGCTCTGTCTCCTATAAACCCACTTGGAGGATCAGTGACACTGCTTTCAGAATAGGCACCTCCCCTCCCCAGCCTCTCATAAAAAAACACACATATCCTCAGCATGTTAACAAAAAGCCTTTTAACTGACTAATGGGCTGAACTGAGTGGACTTGTATTTTGTGCAGAAGATCTCTCCTCTTCTCTTCCCAGGAAAAAGTAAGAAAGTAGCAAAGAAGAAAGAAGAAATGCTGGGAGGTAAAATTCAGCAGCAGTCAGTGCCCCTGAGTATATTTCTATTTCTCTAGTCTCTGGTATTTATTCTTTCCTGATTCGAGGTAAGAGGGCATTCTGAGACAGAACTGACCAGGTTACAGCCCTGGGACCTTTTGACAAAAGAGTCACCAGAATCTAGCTATAAGAGTTCATTGCTATCTGTCAATTTTTTCCTTTACATTTTTGATGTAAAATTTAAAAGGAAGAAAATTGTAATATATTCAAAAATGTTTCTTCTTGCCCAGCTTTCAAGGCAGGCTCTTATAATTTGACTGCAATCTACTCACCCATCCTTATGGCCCATTACCCTCTAACATAAATGCTCTACGTGTTTGGCTATTCTAAGCATACAAACAACTTGCTTATTATCCTTTATGTTACCTATAACACCTCAATCCTCTTCACCTCTCTCCCCTCCCTCCTTCCCTCCCTCCCTCTCTCTCTCTCTCTCTCTCTCTCACACACACACACACACACACACACACACACACTCTTCCTCCATCCTATCCCACTCTTCTTTACCTATTTTCAAAGCTTGATCATTCCTAAAGGCCCAGCTTAAGCCCTCCCTCCTTTCTTGAAGTTATTCCAGCCCAGAGGGAATCTCTTCTTTGTCCAACTACTTCCCAAATAAAATAATCCTGGGCTCATAAAAGACAATTAACACATATTTGTTTGTTGATTATGTCTCTGAAAAATAAAAATCTTTTACCTTCCCTCTTGATTTAAGTACTACACTATTTAAACTAATACAGGGGGGATTTTTAAAAAATGCCTTAACTAAAAATAATCAGAAATCATGACCATGAGAGTCAAAATATAAGAATTCTTTTTATTAAATGTCTAATTTTAACACCTACTTAAAACCAGTTCAGGGCAATATGCCAGCCAGCTAAAGTATTAGGTGGAAACTTTTATCAAATGTGGAAATGATGAGTGGGTGTATGACATGTTAAGCCCATGGAAACTTTAATTAAATGTATGCTCTGCTGCAAACCACCAGCCATTCAAGAATGTAAATGAAAATTACCCAGTGGAAAAATAAATCACATACGAATGCTACAATGTTTTGACTCACTCTGTTGGAAAAAGAAAGTCTGTTTGGGTTGTGGTGGCAGCCAAACACATACACTGGAAATAAAGTGAAACAATTCATAAAAAGCTTGGACCAAGTCTTCAGTTCATTTGCTGTCTGCACTGCTTTACTGTGCAGAACAAGATGAACAGGAGGGTAAATCCTATCACTTGTACAGAACCTTCACTTCTGAAGTCAGGTGGGTACTAGAGGGGTCTAGACTTACACTAGCAATCTCAAAGGGTGGTTCTGAGCAAAGTGTAGACATTCTAGAAATGGCAGCTGCCTCATGCTAGGCCCAGGTGCTTCCAGAGGCAGGTTGCATTATAAATTACTTTCCTAAGATCACACAGATGGGAAATGTCAGAACATGGACTCAAGCACTGACAGTCTTCTGTCTGCTGGGTCCAGCATCCTACCCACCACAAAACAGACTATCTCTTGTAAACAAATGCACCATAAACAATGCACAATGATTGTAGCACTTTAAGGCTGACATAGCATGGATGATTTTAAAAGTACTTTCCTCACAACGCTAAATAGTAAAAATTATATCCTCATTTTAGACATAAGAAAACTGAAACAGAGAGAAGGCTTGGGACTTGACCAGAGTCTCACAATCAATGCCAAACCTGAAATCAAATCCAAGTCACCTGACTCAAAAATAAAAATTTCATTAAAAAACTGTACTCAGTACATGCGCACTTATTGGCCCATTTGTTTTTGTTTCATAAAATAATATCTTCCAAGGATAATACAAGATATACAAACTGCCTTCCTCTATGTGTTCATGACCACAATCTCCTTATTGTGTGACCCTGAACAAGTAAGTCACTTAACCTCTGCCTGCCTGTTTCTTCAAGTATAAAGTGGGGATGATAACAGCACTTATCACTCAGAGTTGTGGTGAGACTCAAATAATATTATATTTTTAAAGTGCTTAGCACAGTGTCTGGTACTTAACCAATGCTTATTCTTTCCTTCCTTTCTACTATTATCCCCCAAATAATCCATAGTTTCTCAATATATCACTAAGGTAAAAGAATTTGAATCATTGTATACCGCAGAAAGAGTATCTCTAGAAAACAAATTTCTAACAAAAAGGGGAGAGCAAGATGAAATAAAGACAACAATATAAAAGAGAGAATTGTATATCTGTCTTGGTCCTAGTGTCCAATTTCCATGGGTTATAATAATAATGGCAACCAAGATGTCTGGAAAGCATGCCTTAAGAAAATTATTTGAAGAAATAAGTCTACAGAAAGGAAAATCTGAGAGTGGGATAGAAGTATACAATAACTTTCCTCAAGTATTTGAAGGGTTGTGAGGTAGAAGAGGTGTATTTGTTCTGCTTGGCTCCATAAAGAATTAAGAGTAACAGGAGAAAGCTGCAGAGATGGATTTAGGCTTGAAGTGAGAAAAGATTCCCAAACATTTGAATAGTACAAAGATGAAATGGCCTGCCTAGGGAAATGCTGAGTTCCTCATTACTGGAGTCTTACAAATAGAGGCTGAATGAGTACTAGTCAAGGGATAGTATCTAGAGGATTTCTGATTAGACGCTTTCTAAATTTCCTTCTGAGATTCTGCTTTAAATTGTCCCATGTAAACCTAACCACTGGGAATGACTAAGTTCTTAGTGACAGTGATATACAGAGCTATTCTCATATAAAAGAAAGATTATGGCTGCTGATCCTCAATGTATCCTATCAAAGACAACAGGATTCTCCAGATAGGTGGAGACTGACACAACTGCCCCTTAATAGTAAGTCCTTTGTTCATACAATAAGCACGGTATAGCTCAATTTCCTTTTTAAGAGCCATAGGACACAGGATGACACAGTTAAGAAAAGAACTTGCTCTGAGCAAAAGGATATGGGTTCAACTCCCACTGTTGATGCTTATTACCTGTGTGACTGAACAAATCACAATCTCCCTGGCTTGTATTCCCACCTATAACATGAGGGGGTTGAACTAGACTTTAAGAGGTCCTCTGAGATAACATGATTTATTCTCTGACTGGATATCACTTTAGTAACTCCACCACCACCATCACTGCCACCTATAAGCCATTGTTCTCTGAGTATAATGCTAGAAAAACTTATCTCTTTATGTGTTTGAAACATCTCCCGCACTTACCATCACAAGCAAGGACAACATAAACGAAGAACTGTGGGGTTTCTTGCCCATCACCAGCCTTATCAATGCTATGTAAAAATACATGGGTTCTTGAATATTCATAAATGTTCGCATTCTTATTATGAAACCTATTGCCCAACTTGCCTTTCATTCTCAAGAGACCTCAAGGTTCTTGAGAAGCAGCCTAGTGAAGTGGATGGTGTACTGGGCTTAAAAGTCAGGAAGACCTGGGTGCAAATCCTGTTGTACTTACTAGATCAATCACATAAAGGTAGATTTGATGACCTCTCAATTACCTTCTAGTTTTAAATCTTATGATCCTCTGACTCACCTTCACTCAGCTGATCCACTGATGATTTGGAAACAAGACTCGACAGAGATTCTACCATTGTGTTTCTTTTTCTGAATCTACAAGAAACGAAAAAGGGAAAGAATAAAAGCATATTCAATGAGAAACTGAGCTGAATTCATTTAGTTTTCATTTAGTACCCCTATCAGATATAACCCCTAGAAATACAAAATAGTATTTCTACTAAACTATATTAAAGTGTGATCATGCTGGGACCTTAAACCTTTCAGGCTGCTCTCCTCAATCCCACAGACCAAGATCACTATTTCTGTGGTAAATGTACAATAAACAAGCAACAGAAAAATCTCAAAAGCCTCAGAAGCTTGGAAAAAGTCAGATACTTGGAAGCTCTCTCCATCTGAAGGGGAGAACAGTGGGAAGGAAGGAAGAAGGCTTGAAACCCTGAGTTCAGACTGTTCCTCATGAATTTCAATGCTAAAAGAACAGCCCCTCCTGAGATATTTCTTCTGTACTTGCACATCAAAGCTAGAAGCATGA